>NC_133028.1:47351170-47503936 GCF_048771995.1 Taeniopygia guttata | reverse complement strand
GATCCACAGCCCTTGCTGAGAAGCTCCAACCTGCCCATCCCTCCAAGCCCTTCCTTGATGGTGTCCATAGAGGGAGAAGCCCTTGCCAGGATGGCACTGGCAGATCTGTGTGTTCCTTGTAGTTCTAGCATTGAGTGACAGGCCGCACATAGTCCAAGTCCAGTTTGCCTGGTGCCAATAGAGCAGCAAACTGGAATTCTGTGCTGCAAATTCCTGTTGTGGCTTCTGTTGTTTAGCATCTGTCCATCTAAGACAAAATCTTTAGACTAATGATTGAGCCTTTTGGGGGAGAAAGAGGGAAAGAAAAGACTCCATGCCAAATCCACTTAGGGAACTGATAGAGGAAAGCAGGCTGTTCAGGAAGATTCAGGCACCTCCTAATCTGTCTCCATTTTTACCCCATTCTGGGAGCAGAACCAGCAAGACCCACTTGATTCCAGAGCAGCAGAGAATGCAGCTGAAGTACTGGCAGATGAGAATGAAGAGGAACCACAAGATATTGAAAGGTATGTGACAGATAAAGTGTCTCTTCAAAGTCTAATTTCTGATATATGGTAGAAAACCGGTTTCTGCCAAGCTTTATGGCTTTTCTTTTCTGTTCATGAAATCCTAATGGAATGTATCATTCTGTAACACTGTAGTAACACTGAAGAGGCTGAAGTATATGAAAGTAATTGAAATGGGGCTGGGATGTTGCTAAATCAGAAGAAGGGATGTTTTACTTTCTGGCATTTCTGTATCAATAACCTGTCATGCATGGTGCAATTAATGGCTGCATGTTCTTTCTGCATCTGTTCTCTATAACACAAGGCCCTCTGCTAGTCTCCTCTGCGTGATTTGCATGAGTTGTTACTCACAGGTAAGGATCCACCTGTTGTTGTCCTTTCAGATTAGTGGGAGGGAAAGGGACAATAGGGGAGCTCTAGAACAACTCAGTTGTTCTAGATGGGTGCTATGGGCAGCTGTCTGGAAGAACAGCCCTTGCTGGGAAACTCCAGCTTGCCCATCCCTCCAAGTCCCTCCCTGGTGGTGTCCATAGAGGAAGAAGCCCTTGCCAGAATGGCGCTGGCAGATCTGTGTGTACCTTGTAGTTCTAGCATTGACTGATAGAATTAATTACTCCCAAATTTCTGTGGTGGCGTCCTTTCTTTAGCAGCTGTTCATCTAACAGGAAGTGTCAAGGTTATCATAGCAGAACTTGCCACTTTTGGGAGAATGAGGGAAATAAACAGCGCCAGGTCAAATCCAAATAGGGAACAGGAACAAGGGAGGAGGGTGTTCAGGGGGTTCCTAAGCTGCCTCTGTTTGTCCCCTGTTGCAGCAATGAGAGCAGAATCAGCAGCACCCACTTCTTTGCTTTTCAGGGCAGCGGCTCTTTGTGCTACTGCTTTGATGCTCTTAGGCAAACTTAGAGGGTGACAGCCTAGCCTTGCTCCTCTCCTCTGCTGTAACTGCTTTCTGAGCTGGGGTTTGTGTGCAGCACCAGGGGGGCTCACCAAATCTAATTGTATCTTCTTTTCTCTCCCTTCCCATGTGCATCGATGGAAGCTTGTTGAAGGTGAGATGATGTTTTACGGTTGGTAATGGACTTTTATCTAAAATGTGATAGTTCGTTTTGTTGTACTTTCCCAAGAAAGTCGAGCAGCAGGGATTGAAACTGCTTTTAGCAAAAGGCAAGGGACAGGGCTAAAGCCTCTGGCCAGTGTCTTAGAGAACGGATGCAATGTGTGTGTGGTGGCCTCTGTCAGTCACAGTGGGAAATCCCTGCAATAAAAGTTGTAGCTGAGTACTTATGCAGAAGGAACTTTAATTTGGTAACACTTTCTGCAGTTTTGATTGATTGGTGATTGATTAGTGTTACATGGGCACTGGAGTTGCAGAGGTCATCGCTGCCTGCGGTTTCTGAGAGTTAAAAAGCATTTCTTGACCCTTCTGCTGTTACAGAGCAGGCCATTAAGAATGGTTCTCCCTGTGATTTGGTCAATATGTTGTCCACAAAAATTGGATTTGTTACTGGGGTGTGACAGGTAAATAATCATGCACTTGAGAGAGACACTGGTTGTTTATTTCAGTGTGTCACCAGTCTGGGTGCTCAGTGGTATTTCACAAATCAGACACACCCACTATCAAAATAACTTCTATTATTTATAGATTTTAACAAACAAAGAAATTAGCATTACAAGTGACATGGTTATCTCCTTAGCTCGTGTTCTGTCTTTATTTGGTTAATGATTGTCTTACTTCTCACCTTAATTAGTCCACTCAGTCTATTGCTCGGTCTCCCTCTTCTTTTGGGCTGGGGAAATTTCTTGAGTTGCTGCTCCATGAGTTGGGGGCTGCAATCTCCCCCTGCAGGAATTTTCTACCGGTCAGAGCTGCTTTCAGAAGAGTTGGGTTTCTCAGTTTCTTCCTTATCTTGGGAGTTGTGCCAGATGTCCTTTTGGCCCCTCAATTCTGCATTTTTTCTGTCCACTCTCAGTGGGCATCCTTCTCCCCAAGCTTTGTTGACCCTTCCCCAAATCTGAGCTCCTTCAAGCATTTCAAGCCCTGAACCTTTACAAGCCAATTCTACCAACAAGGAATTTGCTTTTCTGCCACCTGGGCATCAGTTTGAGCTTGTTTGTTAGTTGCTGTTTATTGAATGGAATAAATCTCCCTTCCAGGTGATTTGGTTTGAAAGTGTAGAATGCTCAAATATAGCAATACAAAGATCATCCTTCCTTCAGAAATCTTACACATATTCTACATTTTGTATCTGATATAACTTATGAAACTTACAGTTTATCAACAGCAAAGGAGAAGGGCCACCCTGAACAGCCAGGAACAGGTGGATGCCTCTGGTAATGGAACAGGAGCTAATGATGCACCTGTGGCTGACTCAGCCCCTGCAGAACAGGGAGCAGCAGAGGAGGGAGCTGCACTTTCAGAGTATGTATGGCTCATGCCCTAACAAACATGAAATTTTGTGCCCTTTGTTTTGTTTTCTGTATAGGACTAAGTTATACAGGTATGCCTGGTTTATCTTTGAGGCCTTCCCATACTCTATGTATTTCCCTCCTTCTCCCATGTTGCATGATGATCACATGATACCATTTGCATTTTGGGAGAAAAAGGCAGCCCAAGGCAGATGTACAATTTTGCACAGAACCTTAGAGATGAGTGTGAGGGTATGGCAAAGAATGGGGATTACTTGCATCAAATCCCAGAGCAAGGTGACTGACTGCACCTTTCTCCTAGTGAAAACCAGGACACACTTTCCCTCGGGGCAGGGAGACCCCCCATATGCTCATTAAATGCAGCAAACAGAGACTTAAAGACAGCAGGGTTCTTCAAAGGAAATGTGTCATGGCTAGTCAGTGCAGTTATATGAATATGTGAGATTTTATGGATCAATAAATGTTGAAGTGTGGTTATATTAACAGCTGCATGTTCTTTCTAGTTCTGTTTCCTCCAGTGCACAGCAAGGAGGTGTCATTAGGTGTCCAATTTGCATGGATTCTTACTCAGAGGTAAGGATCCACCTATTGTGATCCTTTCTGCTATGTGGGAGGAGAAAGCCAGAAGGGGAGCTGCACAAGACTGGGATGCTGTGGGATGTGGGATGCTGTGGGCAGCTGGCTGGAAGCACAGCCCTTGCTGTGGAGCTCCATGAGTCACTTCTTGGTGAAGTGACACTGGCAGATCTGAGAGTCTCTTGTTCGTTTGATTCCAGATGCTCAAAGTGTCATTTGCCTGCTGCCAGTTGAGCAGCAAACTCAAATTCTTTCCTCCCAATACATGTTGTGATTTTCATTCTTCCAGATTATGCAAAGTGGACGACTGATTGTGACAACCCTGTGTGGCCATGTCTTCTGCAGCGAGTGCCTCCCTGTTGCCCTGGAGATTCTCGGCAGGTGCCCAACCTGCAGAATGGACCTCACTCCAGACCTATACCATCCCATTTATATATGAGTTCTTCTCTTCTCAGGACAGAGTGAGATGGATCCTGGCCAATAGGCAGCGCAGAGACTTGTTTCTTTATGTATATAGTTCTTCCTGTATATAGTTTCACTTTTGATAAATTCAATTATAAAAAAAGTTTTCATTGATTTAAATATAGTCTCTCTGCTCTTCTGTCTGCACTGTGCTGATAGACAGAGATGTTGTTTAAAAGGTGGAAATAAGGCTCTTGATTGGAGCAGTCAGAAGCTCATTCTTTTCATCTCCCTGTAGTCATTGATTTGGGGGCAATGTGCTAAAGCCATAGGCTTTGCAGCTCTTGTGGCCAGTGCGTGTTGTACGGAGAAAAAGAAACACAGCCTGCTTGGGGTGAGAGGGATTAAATTTCTCAGGCCAGACTCTGGTGGATGCTTTGGTGAAAATGTCATGACTTTATTGCTCAGAAGATGGAAAGAGTAGCAGGTTGTGCACACAGCCAAAGAAAGCAATGTTCTTTGATAAAAACTGGTACATTAACAAACTGCTGCATTTAGTGCTGTAAGGTTTCATTAGAATCTTGAGGCTTTTGAAGAAAGGTGTTTTTGAATGTCTGAAGTTGGTTACCATCTTTGAGCTGTTGGCAGTACAAGTGTGTTGTAGCTTCCTGCTGCATCTCCCCCTCCAATCCAGGGATCAGATTCCCTGTGGAGCCCGGCCAGCTGGGCAGTTGGGGTTAGGCGGGCAGAGGGAAGGACTTCTCCCCAAATCCCGGGGGCCCTGGAGAAGCGCCCACGTGAGTCCAAAGACGAGCTAGTCACACAAGCGAAGAAAGAGGCGCTCTCCCTTCAGGATTAGTTCCAAAGTTCTAGCGTCACCTCAAAGGAGTCCCGAGGAAGAGAGGGCGTGTCCCCGCCCAGACCAGCCAGATATCGGGGGCGGGGAAAACCTGACCAGCCAATGGGGGAAGGACATCAGAGTGGCTCTCTGGGGGCAAGGCCTCAGAGTGACCACTGAGGAGGGGGTGGGGGAGGAGTCCCAGCCAGGGTCCAGGTACCTGGTGACCCTAGGAGAAGGGTCTGGACAAAGGGGAGTGGTCACCAGGTGATGGACACATCACCTGGGAGGAGACAGGGGGATGGGTTGGGGTTTGATGGACATACAGGTAGTGATGGGAAAGCTGGGATGAACCAAACAGATGCAAAGAGGGGATATACAGTGCAAAGACAACTCTACAGCTTCCTTCAGTCACAGCAGTATAATCCTATGTTACACTGAAGAGAAATGCAACCGTCCAGAGATTTAAAAATTGGACATAAGAGAGGAAAGAAAATTACTTCTGTTATACAAAAGTAATAAAGAGGCACAGGCAGATCTCAGGTAAACAGTGGGAGAGTAAATTCCTTGTGCCATGAAACAGAAAACTCAGATGACCAAGCTGAACTGAGGTCTTCTTTGTGTTAAAAGTTGGTCATCTGTGTGGACATGAATCCTTAATTTTGGTTTTTCATTTTTGTCTTTATTGTATTATTTATCTGCTTCCTCAGTCATATTTCAAGATGTCCTCATATTGCCATATTTGGGTAGAGGTAGTAATAAACAAGGTTCAATGTACCCCCAATTTTTATGCGCCTTGGTCTTAATAAAAAAATGAAAACATTAGTATTAGCCTGATAAAGTGAGTTTTTGATTTTCATTTTTAACGAAACCTACTTGACTTGTCAAAATTAAACTCAAAGACAATTCTTCAACAGACACAAATAAAATTATTTAATTACAAGATGGCCATACATTTTAGACCGATGTTTTTTGGTTATCATTTTTTGGTAGACTTTTAGCTACTTGGTGGATGCAATGACAGTAAGCAGAAATGTCTTTCTAAATTATCTAAATGTCTTTCTAAAAGCTTTATGCCTAGGTGACATGTAATGCCACGTATTCTCATTAAAAGGAGCTTTTAAGGAAACAATTTATGGTCAAGTAAATTTAAGTAATGAAATGGCACTCAGCTGATTTTATAATAGGTTGAAACAGATGTTAGTATGGTTCAACACTATCAGCTGAGGCAATTTTCTTTTAAAATTTTGGTATTGGTTTAGGAATTAAAGCATTCCATGTGTATATAATTTTTAGAAAGTATTGATCTAGGAAAGCACTGATTAACAAAAAGTAACTGAAGAGTTAAAGCATTGGTTTCAGTTGTGTTGCATAGTTGTGAGCAGAAGGAAAAGCACATTTTCGGCTCATTTCATCATTGATCTGTAGGCATAGGAGAAGTGGGGTTTTTTGAGCTTTGAAGGCCAGACCACAAAGACAGCATATTTGCATTGTTCATTTCTCATAATCAGTGCTTTTGGATTCATACAAGGATCTTATATATTTGTCTATTAAATGTATATTTGGAATTGCCTTGGTGTCTTTGCATTTTTATATAAAGTATTCCATTTCCTTTGGGATTTTTCAAAAAATGGAAAAATGATCCCTACCCATTCTTCAACACCCAGCAGGTTTTCAATTACCCAAAAGGATGAATTGTAATAACAGAGAAACTTTTGTAAGAAAAGAGCCTTCTCATGTAGAGGCAGAGCTGAACATATCCTTGTGCTCTCCAGATCCCTGGATCAATTGCCACCATTCTCCGCACACCCCAGAGTGTTACAGTGTGCTCATGGGCACTCTGTGCCCCCTTACCCGGGACCCTGTGACTCTGATCAAGATAACCCTGGACGCCTCCTTCCTGCCCCAACGGGGTTGGCAGAGAGCCAGGGTAGCCCACCCTTTCATAAGTCTATATAATCCTGTTCATCATCTGAACAAATCCTGTTCATCATCTTTTGCCCCGCTCTCCCCTAATAATCACAGAATAAAGAGAGCTGCACCAACATATATCGGTGTAAGAGCCTCTTTTGGAAATCTTTGCCATCTGCTGGTAATCCTCCCCTCAAAGCCTGATAATTCAGGGGGCTGTGAGGGGGGGAACGTCACCATAACACCCAACGGGACCAGGGGCAGAGGAGCAGCCCTGTACCTGGCAGGGCTGAGACGGGTTCCCTGCTTTTCTCAGGAGCCACAGCCCTTCCTTCTGAACACAGGTCCCATGGCAGAGTGGCTAGAAGGAAAAGTGAATACTAATTCTGCTTCTTCTGCTCTGTCACCTTCCGTAGCGGAGCACGGCCTCAGGAGGAAGGTGCTGTCCCTGGGAGCAAAGCAAAACTCCTCAGCCCTGTTGGGAAACTCTAGTAGAGGAGCATTGGACCCCTGAAAATGTCAAGACTTCAGAGATTGAAATAATAATCTGAATTGTTAGACTTTCAACAGTCTGGAAAAAAAACCCAATGAAGTTTGATTCTTTTTTAATGGCTATTTACTAGGGTTAAAGTTCAAACACTCAGATAAGAGTTAAAACAGCAAAAGACGAATAAACCAGAAGGTGGAGGGTTAAGGAAGGGTTTAAATTTCTTTCTGACTTGGGGAGGTGTGGTGTGGTGGGGTTTCTTTAGCCACAGAAAGGCTCCAGTGATGCTGGGGTTGCTCAGGCTGAGGGCGTGGGAGGTGCAGCTCTGCCCCTGCTCTGCCCCTGCCCTGCCCCACGTGTGGAGCTGTGCCCAGCTGTGCCCAGCTGTGCCCAGCCCAGCAGGATGTGCCTGTGGAGCAGGGCCGGAGGAGCCGTGGGGATGTGTGGGGGCCTGGAGCAGCTGTCCCCTGGCCCGGCTGGGAGAGCCGGGGCTGTCCAGCGTGGGGAGGAGCAGGGAGCGGGGAGGCCTCACTGCGGCCTTGCGGTGCCCAAAGGGGGCAGAGAGCCATGGGGAAGGGGAAGGGTTTTAGACGAGAAGGGGAGATTGGGATCGGGTGTTTGGGAGAGCTGAGGGGGCAGTGAGACATTGGAAGGGACTGCCCAGAGAAGCTGTGGATGCCCTGTCCATGGGCCGCTCCAGGCCGGGCTGGGCCGGGCCCTGAGCGGCCTGACCTGGGGGGCGGCAGCAGCAGCAGGGGATGGCTGAGGTGCTGTCGCTGTCGAGGTAGGATGGGAATGAAGAGACTCTGACCAGAAGGCTGCTGAGAGTAAAACTCCAGTTTATTCAAAATACACTGCTCTTTTATACAGAGCTTTGTGAGCACCAACTCCATTGGTCCTGAAGTGAAAACAAGCTACACCATTGCTGCAAAGCGCTTGACGCACAGTGCTAGAACTTAACTATAAACAATGTGAAAAACAAGAGAGATAAAGAATTATTTACATTCTTCTCCAGCTCTTTCCCAGGCTAGAATCTCTCGTTTCTCTCTTTGACTGAATCTGAGACCCACAAGGTGCCTCCATGGCGTTCTGGAACTCCATGGGTGAGCACAGCAGCCATCAGTTACCTGGGCATGGAATGTTGCCACTGGTTGCCAGGGGCACTCCTGGTTCCAAGGTTCTGTTGGCACGGAGTCTGTTGAGCCAGTTGAGGGATTCTCTGCTGCGCAGCAGACGCAGAGCATCCTTCTTCTCCATCCCGCGAGGGAATAGAGAGCGATTTGGTGACTTTTGCAGGCCAAACTCTGGACTGACCGTACAGGTGAGTGCAGACGATTCGTGGAAAGGCTTCTGATGCTGAGGGGCTGGGCTGGGCTGCAGGATGGGCTGCAGGTGGGCTCAAGTACCAGAGTCATGGACTTTGCCTCTAGCTTTGGACAGGAACTGGAGACTTGGGAATGGGAGTCTTAGGGCATGGGAGTGTTCAAGAAAACTGGCAATCCAAATGGATAATCTCACCTCTACTTTTCTAATAGGTTTGGTGAGCAATTTTCTGTCACGCTGAAAAATCTGCAGTGGGCTGCCTGAAGGAACTGAAGGGATTGGTCACATCCCTGACATTCCTTTTTTGGAGTTTGTCCCGCTTCTTTTGGTGGTTGTTTTTGATCACCAAACACCATGAGCTCAGTAAGTACTTTGCAACTCAATGCAAATCTGATTCTTGAAACGTTTTCCAGGGTAGGTCTAGAAAGCATTTCAAGAGTTTGTAGCAAATGCAGAGGAACAGAAACCTTTGAAAACTTCATGTAACTTGATGTTCTGGAAATGGGAAGGTTTTGAATCTCTGTGGGGGATAGAAGTAGTGCAGAAATGCTTACGGTGTGAGCAGCAACCTGCTGGAATTGGGAACTGGTCACCTCATTTTCAAGCCATTGGGACAGTTCTTTCTCAGGGAGGTGGCTTATTGGAGATCAGGGGTGCTGTCTTTTCCCTGATGTGATGCACTCGGGTGGGAATGGCCCATAGCAGCATTTGGTGTGTATTCCAGCCTTTGCAGGAGTGTCTTCTGTATCCTTGTGTGCTGTCATTGGTGTTGCAAAACCCAAGGGCCATGTTAATATTCGTGGCAGAGAAAATGCTAAGGCTTTGTTCCCTGTCAGCGTCAGCGAAAGCGCCCTGGAGGAGCAGTTGATTCCAGACCAGCTCGGAAACGGAGCCGGCTGCTGCCCTCCAGCGCAGGTGGAACTTCGCAGATGGAGCCAATAGACCTGGAGGAAAGTGGCACACCTGCTTTTGAGCCTGGTAAGAACAGAAGTGGCTTCTGGAGGGTTGAAGACCATCTGGCCATGTGCTTTTGCCAATTTCTAGGCCTTTTACTGGGGAGGAAGGGAAACCTTGGGATTGGGGAAGCTCCTGGTATGGCATCCCTAAACAGCAAGCCTTCTGACAACAGTTTTGGTTTGTTACTGAGATCATTATTGCTGCTGCTTGGAATTTCTGCTCCTATTGGCTGCAAGTGGGAAATGAGCTGTGTAGGAAAGGTCCTCCAGTGCTGCTCAAACACCTGAACGTGTGTTCTGATGAGCTGGCAGTCACTGCAGCTGCCACAGTGGAGGGTGGCAGGAGAGCTGAGTTTGAGATCTCCCAAGCTGGATGGAGATGAGGAAAACCTGTCACTAGCTCTGCCCTATCCTTCAAGGAACCAATGTACAGCATGGTGCCAGAAAATTAGTAATTGCTGTGGTTTGTTTGTTTGGTTTGTTCTATATGAAATGAATCATCTGTTGATGTGAACCTCCTGTAATCTGTAGTCATCCAATAGAACCTGTGAGGAGCTCAGCTGCCCTTCAGCTTGTTTTGCACAGGGTCTGCCCTGCTCTCTGTGCACTGTTGAGGGCAAAGCTTGAGTGAAATGTTGGACACATTCCTGAACCTGAGGGCACGGTGAATCCAGCCACAGCCTGTTCTACAATGGCCGCCCATTGCATTCCTCTGTAATCTCTGACCATGGTTCTAATGTTCTCTCTTTTCAGCTGCTGGAGAAGTCATAGATCTCACAGGTGTCTCTTCTGAGCCTGAAGTCATCACTATCAGTGATGATGAGTCTCCTGTGGTAAGTAATGACTGGCACACTCTTCTCCATCTTGCATTCAAATTTGTTTTCTTGCCTGTCTTCTGAAATCTTACTGAGTACCCTGGCCTCAAAGGTTGAATGATGCCTCTGATTTGCCACAGTTTAGTCAGCCGTTCCCAGTCAGAAACACGCTCATGAACACATCAGCATGCCTGAGAACTGCTTGCAGAGAGTGGGTGAGCAACCTAAAAGGTTGTTGCTTCTGTGACTTAAAGGAGAGCACAGGAAGTCTTTGACTTCCCAAGGAAGAAGTGTTTGAGCTGCAACATCAGTTTAAGATACCTCTGTCACTGAGGTGCAAAATGCAAGTGCGGCTGACTGGTTTCTTATTCCAAGAAGCCTTTAAAAGGGTCACATTTGGTATTTTTTCCTTTTCCCCTACTAGTTGGTAAGAATATGCTTGGATCCAGCCCACAGTGCAATGTATCTGCTCAAATTTGGGATGCCGCTGCTGCTGTGCAAAACAGAAACATGCAGCAAACAAAGCACGGGAGTTACATCCTGACAGAGTTGTTCCTGAACCGTTGCAAAGAAAAGGCTTCAAATTTTACAGCAGAATTTGCATGACCCAGTGCCACATGCACCAAATGCAAGAGCAGGGCTGGGTACAGGGCTTTTTCCTCTTCAGCAGCTTTTCATACAATAAGTAGTGTTCAGGCTATCACAGGTGAAATTGCCAGTTTGGGGGAGAAAGAGAGAAAGAAATGGCTCCATCCCAAATCCAATTAGGGAACTGGAATAGGGACGCAGGAAGTACAGTGTTCAGGTGGTTCCTAAGTGGTGGTTCCATTTCCACCCCATTTCAGGACAGGCAGCAGAGCCAGCAGCAGCCACATCTTTCCAGAGTGTCAGAGAATTCAGCCGAGCCACTGGCAAAGAACGATGAAGAGGAACCTGGAGAAGATGATGGGTATGTGAGAGCGAAAGTGTCTATCAAAACTCTAATTTCAGATAAGTGGTCAAAAGATGTTTTTGCCAAGCTTTTGGGTTCTGCCTAACTCTGTGCAAATACTTCAGAGCTGGCATCTAGTGGCCTGCCTGGAAGAGAATTAAAATAAGCCCAGCAAAATCCAGCAGAAGCCTTTCTTCTCTGTTTGTGAAGCCTTAGCTTCTTAGGAGCTGTCCATCTAACATCCAATGGAAGAGGATGGCTGGATACCCCATCCACAGAAATTCTTGGAATGATTGTGTTTCTGGGCTGGGATGTTTCTTAATCAGAAGAGGGGATGTTTTAAGTACAGGTGTTTTCTCTGTTAGTAACCCTTGATGTCCAGTGAAATTTTTATCTCATGTTTAAAAGGCTGCATGTTCTTTTGGTTCTGCTCTCTTTTAGTGCATGGCCAGCAGGTCCTTCTGGTCCTCCAGTGAGGGAGGGTGACAACTCACAGGTGCAGGACAAGGGGCAGAGCCAGCAGCACTCACTTGGCCCCAGCGACACCGAGAATTCAGCTGAGCTTCGGGCAAGTGACAGTGAAGAGGAACCAAGTGATAATGATGAGTATGTGACTGATGAAGTGTCTCTCCAAAGTGCAATTTCTGATACATGGTAGAATCAGGTTTTTGCCAAACTTTTGAGTTCTACTTGATTCAGCTTGGAGAATTCTTACTTGACACGTAGTGACTTGTCCGGAAGAGAAGTAACGGAAAGAAAGCTCTAAAAACCCGCAAAATCCCGGAGGAACCTTTCTTCTCCAATCAGGAAGTCATTACTGACTTTTTCTTACATTATGCATTGAGATACACTGCCGTGCTTGCAGTACATAAAAGCTCTTGCACTGACTGTGTTTCTGGGTTGGGATGTTGCCAAATCAGAATGAGGGGTTATTTCTATTTTTGCAATTTTATGTCGTGGAAGCCCTCTGTGCTCCGTGAATTTGACAGCTGCATGTTCTTCTGGTTCTTCTCCCTCTAGTGCATGGATGACATGTCTCCTGAGTCCTTCAACTTGTGAGGATGACAATGCAGAGGTGAGGATCCACAGCCCTTGCTGAGAAGCTCCAACCTGCCCATCCCTCCAAGCCCTTCCTTGATGGTGTCCATAGAGGGAGAAGCCCTTGCCAGGATGGCACTGGCAGATCTGTGTGTTCCTTGTAGTTCTAGCATTGAGTGACAGGCCGCACATAGTCCAAGTCCAGTTTGCCTGGTGCCAATAGAGCAGCAAACTGGAATTCTGTGCTGCAAATTCCTGTTGTGGCTTCTGTTGTTTAGCATCTGTCCATCTAAGACAAAATCTTTAGACTAATGATTGAGCCTTTTGGGGGAGAAAGAGGGAAAGAAAAGACTCCATGCCAAATCCACTTAGGGAACTGATAGAGGAAAGCAGGCTGTTCAGGAAGATTCAGGCACCTCCTAATCTGTCTCCATTTTTACCCCATTCTGGGAGCAGAACCAGCAAGACCCACTTGATTCCAGAGCAGCAGAGAATGCAGCTGAAGTACTGGCAGATGAGAATGAAGAGGAACCACAAGATATTGAAAGGTATGTGACAGATAAAGTGTCTCTTCAAAGTCTAATTTCTGATATATGGTAGAAAACCGGTTTCTGCCAAGCTTTATGGCTTTTCTTTTCTGTTCATGAAATCCTAATGGAATGTATCATTCTGTAACACTGTAGTAACACTGAAGAGGCTGAAGTATATGAAAGTAATTGAAATGGGGCTGGGATGTTGCTAAATCAGAAGAAGGGATGTTTTACTTTCTGGCATTTCTGTATCAATAACCTGTCATGCATGGTGCAATTAATGGCTGCATGTTCTTTCTGCATCTGTTCTCTATAACACAAGGCCCTCTGCTAGTCTCCTCTGCGTGATTTGCATGAGTTGTTACTCACAGGTAAGGATCCACCTGTTGTTGTCCTTTCAGATTAGTGGGAGGGAAAGGGACAATAGGGGAGCTCTAGAACAACTCAGTTGTTCTAGATGGGTGCTATGGGCAGCTGTCTGGAAGAACAGCCCTTGCTGGGAAACTCCAGCTTGCCCATCCCTCCAAGTCCCTCCCTGGTGGTGTCCATAGAGGAAGAAGCCCTTGCCAGAATGGCGCTGGCAGATCTGTGTGTACCTTGTAGTTCTAGCATTGACTGATAGAATTAATTACTCCCAAATTTCTGTGGTGGCGTCCTTTCTTTAGCAGCTGTTCATCTAACAGGAAGTGTCAAGGTTATCATAGCAGAACTTGCCAGTTTTGGGAGAATGAGGGAAATAAACAGCGCCAGGTCAAATCCAAATAGGGAACAGGAACAAGGGAGGAGGGTGTTCAGGGGGTTCCTAAGCTGCCTCTGTTTGTCCCCTGTTGCAGCAATGAGAGCAGAATCAGCAGCACCCACTTCTTTGCTTTTCAGGGCAGCGGCTCTTTGTGCTACTGCTTTGATGCTCTTAGGCAAACTTAGAGGGTGACAGCCTAGCCTTGCTCCTCTCCTCTGCTGTAACTGCTTTCTGAGCTGGGGTTTGTGTGCAGCACCAGGGGGGCTCACCAAATCTAATTGTATCTTCTTTTCTCTCCCTTCCCATGTGCATCGATGGAAGCTTGTTGAAGGTGAGATGATGTTTTACGGTTGGTAATGGACTTTTATCTAAAATGTGATAGTTCGTTTTGTTGTACTTTCCCAAGAAAGTCGAGCAGCAGGGATTGAAACTGCTTTTAGCAAAAGGCAAGGGACAGGGCTAAAGCCTCTGGCCAGTGTCTTAGAGAACGGATGCAATGTGTGTGTGGTGGCCTCTGTCAGTCACAGTGGGAAATCCCTGCAATAAAAGTTGTAGCTGAGTACTTATGCAGAAGGAACTTTAATTTGGTAACACTTTCTGCAGTTTTGATTGATTGGTGATTGATTAGTGTTACATGGGCACTGGAGTTGCAGAGGTCATCGCTGCCTGCGGTTTCTGAGAGTTAAAAAGCATTTCTTGACCCTTCTGCTGTTACAGAGCAGGCCATTAAGAATGGTTCTCCCTGTGATTTGGTCAATATGTTGTCCACAAAAATTGGATTTGTTACTGGGGTGTGACAGGTAAATAATCATGCACTTGAGAGAGACACTGGTTGTTTATTTCAGTGTGTCACCAGTCTGGGTGCTCAGTGGTATTTCACAAATCAGACACACCCACTATCAAAATAACTTCTATTATTTATAGATTTTAACAAACAAAGAAATTAGCATTACAAGTGACATGGTTATCTCCTTAGCTCGTGTTCTGTCTTTATTTGGTTAATGATTGTCTTACTTCTCACCTTAATTAGTCCACTCAGTCTATTGCTCGGTCTCCCTCTTCTTTTGGGCTGGGGAAATTTCTTGAGTTGCTGCTCCATGAGTTGGGGGCTGCAATCTCCCCCTGCAGGAATTTTCTACCGGTCAGAGCTGCTTTCAGAAGAGTTGGGTTTCTCAGTTTCTTCCTTATCTTGGGAGTTGTGCCAGATGTCCTTTTGGCCCCTCAATTCTGCATTTTTTCTGTCCACTCTCAGTGGGCATCCTTCTCCCCAAGCTTTGTTGACCCTTCCCCAAATCTGAGCTCCTTCAAGCATTTCAAGCCCTGAACCTTTACAAGCCAATTCTACCAACAAGGAATTTGCTTTTCTGCCACCTGGGCATCAGTTTGAGCTTGTTTGTTAGTTGCTGTTTATTGAATGGAATAAATCTCCCTTCCAGGTGATTTGGTTTGAAAGTGTAGAATGCTCAAATATAGCAATACAAAGATCATCCTTCCTTCAGAAATCTTACACATATTCTACATTTTGTATCTGATATAACTTATGAAACTTACAGTTTATCAACAGCAAAGGAGAAGGGCCACCCTGAACAGCCAGGAACAGGTGGATGCCTCTGGTAATGGAACAGGAGCTAATGATGCACCTGTGGCTGACTCAGCCCCTGCAGAACAGGGAGCAGCAGAGGAGGGAGCTGCACTTTCAGAGTATGTATGGCTCATGCCCTAACAAACATGAAATTTTGTGCCCTTTGTTTTGTTTTCTGTATAGGACTAAGTTATACAGGTATGCCTGGTTTATCTTTGAGGCCTTCCCATACTCTATGTATTTCCCTCCTTCTCCCATGTTGCATGATGATCACATGATACCATTTGCATTTTGGGAGAAAAAGGCAGCCCAAGGCAGATGTACAATTTTGCACAGAACCTTAGAGATGAGTGTGAGGGTATGGCAAAGAATGGGGATTACTTGCATCAAATCCCAGAGCAAGGTGACTGACTGCACCTTTCTCCTAGTGAAAACCAGGACACACTTTCCCTCGGGGCAGGGAGACCCCCCATATGCTCATTAAATGCAGCAAACAGAGACTTAAAGACAGCAGGGTTCTTCAAAGGAAATGTGTCATGGCTAGTCAGTGCAGTTGTATGAATATGTGAGATTTTATGGATCAATAAATGTTGAAGTGTGGTTATATTAACAGCTGCATGTTCTTTCTAGTTCTGTTTCCTCCAGTGCACAGCAAGGAGGTGTCATTAGGTGTCCAATTTGCATGGATTCTTACTCAGAGGTAAGGATCCACCTATTGTGATCCTTTCTGCTATGTGGGAGGAGAAAGCCAGAAGGGGAGCTGCACAAGACTGGGATGCTGTGGGATGTGGGATGCTGTGGGCAGCTGGCTGGAAGCACAGCCCTTGCTGTGGAGCTCCATGAGTCACTTCTTGGTGAAGTGACACTGGCAGATCTGAGAGTCTCTTGTTCGTTTGATTCCAGATGCTCAAAGTGTCATTTGCCTGCTGCCAGTTGAGCAGCAAACTCAAATTCTTTCCTCCCAATACATGTTGTGATTTTCATTCTTCCAGATTATGCAAAGTGGACGACTGATTGTGACAACCCTGTGTGGCCATGTCTTCTGCAGCGAGTGCCTCCCTGTTGCCCTGGAGATTCTCGGCAGGTGCCCAACCTGCAGAATGGACCTCACTCCAGACCTATACCATCCCATTTATATATGAGTTCTTCTCTTCTCAGGACAGAGTGAGATGGATCCTGGCCAATAGGCAGCGCAGAGACTTGTTTCTTTATGTATATAGTTCTTCCTGTATATAGTTTCACTTTTGATAAATTCAATTATAAAAAAAGTTTTCATTGATTTAAATATAGTCTCTCTGCTCTTCTGTCTGCACTGTGCTGATAGACAGAGATGTTGTTTAAAAGGTGGAAATAAGGCTCTTGATTGGAGCAGTCAGAAGCTCATTCTTTTCATCTCCCTGTAGTCATTGATTTGGGGGCAATGTGCTAAAGCCATAGGCTTTGCAGCTCTTGTGGCCAGTGCGTGTTGTACGGAGAAAAAGAAACACAGCCTGCTTGGGGTGAGAGGGATTAAATTTCTCAGGCCAGACTCTGGTGGATGCTTTGGTGAAAATGTCATGACTTTATTGCTCAGAAGATGGAAAGAGTAGCAGGTTGTGCACACAGCCAAAGAAAGCAATGTTCTTTGATAAAAACTGGTACATTAACAAACTGCTGCATTTAGTGCTGTAAGGTTTCATTAGAATCTTGAGGCTTTTGAAGAAAGGTGTTTTTGAATGTCTGAAGTTGGTTACCATCTTTGAGCTGTTGGCAGTACAAGTGTGTTGTAGCTTCCTGCTGCATCTCCCCCTCCAATCCAGGGATCAGATTCCCTGTGGAGCCCGGCCAGCTGGGCAGTTGGGGTTAGGCGGGCAGAGGGAAGGACTTCTCCCCAAATCCCGGGGGCCCTGGAGAAGCGCCCACGTGAGTCCAAAGACGAGCTAGTCACACAAGCGAAGAAAGAGGCGCTCTCCCTTCAGGATTAGTTCCAAAGTTCTAGCGTCACCTCAAAGGAGTCCCGAGGAAGAGAGGGCGTGTCCCCGCCCAGACCAGCCAGATATCGGGGGCGGGGAAAACCTGACCAGCCAATGGGGGAAGGACATCAGAGTGGCTCTCTGGGGGCAAGGCCTCAGAGTGACCACTGAGGAGGGGGTGGGGGAGGAGTCCCAGCCAGGGTCCAGGTACCTGGTGACCCTAGGAGAAGGGTCTGGACAAAGGGGAGTGGTCACCAGGTGATGGACACATCACCTGGGAGGAGACAGGGGGATGGGTTGGGGTTTGATGGACATACAGGTAGTGATGGGAAAGCTGGGATGAACCAAACAGATGCAAAGAGGGGATATACAGTGCAAAGACAACTCTACAGCTTCCTTCAGTCACAGCAGTATAATCCTATGTTACACTGAAGAGAAATGCAACCGTCCAGAGATTTAAAAATTGGACATAAGAGAGGAAAGAAAATTACTTCTGTTATACAAAAGTAATAAAGAGGCACAGGCAGATCTCAGGTAAACAGTGGGAGAGTAAATTCCTTGTGCCATGAAACAGAAAACTCAGATGACCAAGCTGAACTGAGGTCTTCTTTGTGTTAAAAGTTGGTCATCTGTGTGGACATGAATCCTTAATTTTGGTTTTTCATTTTTGTCTTTATTGTATTATTTATCTGCTTCCTCAGTCATATTTCAAGATGTCCTCATATTGCCATATTTGGGTAGAGGTAGTAATAAACAAGGTTCAATGTACCCCCAATTTTTATGCGCCTTGGTCTTAATAAAAAAATGAAAACATTAGTATTAGCCTGATAAAGTGAGTTTTTGATTTTCATTTTTAACGAAACCTACTTGACTTGTCAAAATTAAACTCAAAGACAATTCTTCAACAGACACAAATAAAATTATTTAATTACAAGATGGCCATACATTTTAGACCGATGTTTTTTGGTTATCATTTTTTGGTAGACTTTTAGCTACTTGGTGGATGCAATGACAGTAAGCAGAAATGTCTTTCTAAATTATCTAAATGTCTTTCTAAAAGCTTTATGCCTAGGTGACATGTAATGCCACGTATTCTCATTAAAAGGAGCTTTTAAGGAAACAATTTATGGTCAAGTAAATTTAAGTAATGAAATGGCACTCAGCTGATTTTATAATAGGTTGAAACAGATGTTAGTATGGTTCAACACTATCAGCTGAGGCAATTTTCTTTTAAAATTTTGGTATTGGTTTAGGAATTAAAGCATTCCATGTGTATATAATTTTTAGAAAGTATTGATCTAGGAAAGCACTGATTAACAAAAAGTAACTGAAGAGTTAAAGCATTGGTTTCAGTTGTGTTGCATAGTTGTGAGCAGAAGGAAAAGCACATTTTCGGCTCATTTCATCATTGATCTGTAGGCATAGGAGAAGTGGGGTTTTTTGAGCTTTGAAGGCCAGACCACAAAGACAGCATATTTGCATTGTTCATTTCTCATAATCAGTGCTTTTGGATTCATACAAGGATCTTATATATTTGTCTATTAAATGTATATTTGGAATTGCCTTGGTGTCTTTGCATTTTTATATAAAGTATTCCATTTCCTTTGGGATTTTTCAAAAAATGGAAAAATGATCCCTACCCATTCTTCAACACCCAGCAGGTTTTCAATTACCCAAAAGGATGAATTGTAATAACAGAGAAACTTTTGTAAGAAAAGAGCCTTCTCATGTAGAGGCAGAGCTGAACATATCCTTGTGCTCTCCAGATCCCTGGATCAATTGCCACCATTCTCCGCACACCCCAGAGTGTTACAGTGTGCTCATGGGCACTCTGTGCCCCCTTACCCGGGACCCTGTGACTCTGATCAAGATAACCCTGGACGCCTCCTTCCTGCCCCAACGGGGTTGGCAGAGAGCCAGGGTAGCCCACCCTTTCATAAGTCTATATAATCCTGTTCATCATCTGAACAAATCCTGTTCATCATCTTTTGCCCCGCTCTCCCCTAATAATCACAGAATAAAGAGAGCTGCACCAACATATATCGGTGTAAGAGCCTCTTTTGGAAATCTTTGCCATCTGCTGGTAATCCTCCCCTCAAAGCCTGATAATTCAGGGGGCTGTGAGGGGGGGAACGTCACCATAACACCCAACGGGACCAGGGGCAGAGGAGCAGCCCTGTACCTGGCAGGGCTGAGACGGGTTCCCTGCTTTTCTCAGGAGCCACAGCCCTTCCTTCTGAACACAGGTCCCATGGCAGAGTGGCTAGAAGGAAAAGTGAATACTAATTCTGCTTCTTCTGCTCTGTCACCTTCCGTAGCGGAGCACGGCCTCAGGAGGAAGGTGCTGTCCCTGGGAGCAAAGCAAAACTCCTCAGCCCTGTTGGGAAACTCTAGTAGAGGAGCATTGGACCCCTGAAAATGTCAAGACTTCAGAGATTGAAATAATAATCTGAATTGTTAGACTTTCAACAGTCTGGAAAAAAAACCCAATGAAGTTTGATTCTTTTTTAATGGCTATTTACTAGGGTTAAAGTTCAAACACTCAGATAAGAGTTAAAACAGCAAAAGACGAATAAACCAGAAGGTGGAGGGTTAAGGAAGGGTTTAAATTTCTTTCTGACTTGGGGAGGTGTGGTGTGGTGGGGTTTCTTTAGCCACAGAAAGGCTCCAGTGATGCTGGGGTTGCTCAGGCTGAGGGCGTGGGAGGTGCAGCTCTGCCCCTGCTCTGCCCCTGCCCTGCCCCACGTGTGGAGCTGTGCCCAGCTGTGCCCAGCTGTGCCCAGCCCAGCAGGATGTGCCTGTGGAGCAGGGCCGGAGGAGCCGTGGGGATGTGTGGGGGCCTGGAGCAGCTGTCCCCTGGCCCGGCTGGGAGAGCCGGGGCTGTCCAGCGTGGGGAGGAGCAGGGAGCGGGGAGGCCTCACTGCGGCCTTGCGGTGCCCAAAGGGGGCAGAGAGCCATGGGGAAGGGGAAGGGTTTTAGACGAGAAGGGGAGATTGGGATCGGGTGTTTGGGAGAGCTGAGGGGGCAGTGAGACATTGGAAGGGACTGCCCAGAGAAGCTGTGGATGCCCTGTCCATGGGCCGCTCCAGGCCGGGCTGGGCCGGGCCCTGAGCGGCCTGACCTGGGGGGCGGCAGCAGCAGCAGGGGATGGCTGAGGTGCTGTCGCTGTCGAGGTAGGATGGGAATGAAGAGACTCTGACCAGAAGGCTGCTGAGAGTAAAACTCCAGTTTATTCAAAATACACTGCTCTTTTATACAGAGCTTTGTGAGCACCAACTCCATTGGTCCTGAAGTGAAAACAAGCTACACCATTGCTGCAAAGCGCTTGACGCACAGTGCTAGAACTTAACTATAAACAATGTGAAAAACAAGAGAGATAAAGAATTATTTACATTCTTCTCCAGCTCTTTCCCAGGCTAGAATCTCTCGTTTCTCTCTTTGACTGAATCTGAGACCCACAAGGTGCCTCCATGGCGTTCTGGAACTCCATGGGTGAGCACAGCAGCCATCAGTTACCTGGGCATGGAATGTTGCCACTGGTTGCCAGGGGCACTCCTGGTTCCAAGGTTCTGTTGGCACGGAGTCTGTTGAGCCAGTTGAGGGATTCTCTGCTGCGCAGCAGACGCAGAGCATCCTTCTTCTCCATCCCGCGAGGGAATAGAGAGCGATTTGGTGACTTTTGCAGGCCAAACTCTGGACTGACCGTACAGGTGAGTGCAGACGATTCGTGGAAAGGCTTCTGATGCTGAGGGGCTGGGCTGGGCTGCAGGATGGGCTGCAGGTGGGCTCAAGTACCAGAGTCATGGACTTTGCCTCTAGCTTTGGACAGGAACTGGAGACTTGGGAATGGGAGTCTTAGGGCATGGGAGTGTTCAAGAAAACTGGCAATCCAAATGGATAATCTCACCTCTACTTTTCTAATAGGTTTGGTGAGCAATTTTCTGTCACGCTGAAAAATCTGCAGTGGGCTGCCTGAAGGAACTGAAGGGATTGGTCACATCCCTGACATTCCTTTTTTGGAGTTTGTCCCGCTTCTTTTGGTGGTTGTTTTTGATCACCAAACACCATGAGCTCAGTAAGTACTTTGCAACTCAATGCAAATCTGATTCTTGAAACGTTTTCCAGGGTAGGTCTAGAAAGCATTTCAAGAGTTTGTAGCAAATGCAGAGGAACAGAAACCTTTGAAAACTTCATGTAACTTGATGTTCTGGAAATGGGAAGGTTTTGAATCTCTGTGGGGGATAGAAGTAGTGCAGAAATGCTTACGGTGTGAGCAGCAACCTGCTGGAATTGGGAACTGGTCACCTCATTTTCAAGCCATTGGGACAGTTCTTTCTCAGGGAGGTGGCTTATTGGAGATCAGGGGTGCTGTCTTTTCCCTGATGTGATGCACTCGGGTGGGAATGGCCCATAGCAGCATTTGGTGTGTATTCCAGCCTTTGCAGGAGTGTCTTCTGTATCCTTGTGTGCTGTCATTGGTGTTGCAAAACCCAAGGGCCATGTTAATATTCGTGGCAGAGAAAATGCTAAGGCTTTGTTCCCTGTCAGCGTCAGCGAAAGCGCCCTGGAGGAGCAGTTGATTCCAGACCAGCTCGGAAACGGAGCCGGCTGCTGCCCTCCAGCGCAGGTGGAACTTCGCAGATGGAGCCAATAGACCTGGAGGAAAGTGGCACACCTGCTTTTGAGCCTGGTAAGAACAGAAGTGGCTTCTGGAGGGTTGAAGACCATCTGGCCATGTGCTTTTGCCAATTTCTAGGCCTTTTACTGGGGAGGAAGGGAAACCTTGGGATTGGGGAAGCTCCTGGTATGGCATCCCTAAACAGCAAGCCTTCTGACAACAGTTTTGGTTTGTTACTGAGATCATTATTGCTGCTGCTTGGAATTTCTGCTCCTATTGGCTGCAAGTGGGAAATGAGCTGTGTAGGAAAGGTCCTCCAGTGCTGCTCAAACACCTGAACGTGTGTTCTGATGAGCTGGCAGTCACTGCAGCTGCCACAGTGGAGGGTGGCAGGAGAGCTGAGTTTGAGATCTCCCAAGCTGGATGGAGATGAGGAAAACCTGTCACTAGCTCTGCCCTATCCTTCAAGGAACCAATGTACAGCATGGTGCCAGAAAATTAGTAATTGCTGTGGTTTGTTTGTTTGGTTTGTTCTATATGAAATGAATCATCTGTTGATGTGAACCTCCTGTAATCTGTAGTCATCCAATAGAACCTGTGAGGAGCTCAGCTGCCCTTCAGCTTGTTTTGCACAGGGTCTGCCCTGCTCTCTGTGCACTGTTGAGGGCAAAGCTTGAGTGAAATGTTGGACACATTCCTGAACCTGAGGGCACGGTGAATCCAGCCACAGCCTGTTCTACAATGGCCGCCCATTGCATTCCTCTGTAATCTCTGACCATGGTTCTAATGTTCTCTCTTTTCAGCTGCTGGAGAAGTCATAGATCTCACAGGTGTCTCTTCTGAGCCTGAAGTCATCACTATCAGTGATGATGAGTCTCCTGTGGTAAGTAATGACTGGCACACTCTTCTCCATCTTGCATTCAAATTTGTTTTCTTGCCTGTCTTCTGAAATCTTACTGAGTACCCTGGCCTCAAAGGTTGAATGATGCCTCTGATTTGCCACAGTTTAGTCAGCCGTTCCCAGTCAGAAACACGCTCATGAACACATCAGCATGCCTGAGAACTGCTTGCAGAGAGTGGGTGAGCAACCTAAAAGGTTGTTGCTTCTGTGACTTAAAGGAGAGCACAGGAAGTCTTTGACTTCCCAAGGAAGAAGTGTTTGAGCTGCAACATCAGTTTAAGATACCTCTGTCACTGAGGTGCAAAATGCAAGTGCGGCTGACTGGTTTCTTATTCCAAGAAGCCTTTAAAAGGGTCACATTTGGTATTTTTTCCTTTTCCCCTACTAGTTGGTAAGAATATGCTTGGATCCAGCCCACAGTGCAATGTATCTGCTCAAATTTGGGATGCCGCTGCTGCTGTGCAAAACAGAAACATGCAGCAAACAAAGCACGGGAGTTACATCCTGACAGAGTTGTTCCTGAACCGTTGCAAAGAAAAGGCTTCAAATTTTACAGCAGAATTTGCATGACCCAGTGCCACATGCACCAAATGCAAGAGCAGGGCTGGGTACAGGGCTTTTTCCTCTTCAGCAGCTTTTCATACAATAAGTAGTGTTCAGGCTATCACAGGTGAAATTGCCAGTTTGGGGGAGAAAGAGAGAAAGAAATGGCTCCATCCCAAATCCAATTAGGGAACTGGAATAGGGACGCAGGAAGTACAGTGTTCAGGTGGTTCCTAAGTGGTGGTTCCATTTCCACCCCATTTCAGGACAGGCAGCAGAGCCAGCAGCAGCCACATCTTTCCAGAGTGTCAGAGAATTCAGCCGAGCCACTGGCAAAGAACGATGAAGAGGAACCTGGAGAAGATGATGGGTATGTGAGAGCGAAAGTGTCTATCAAAACTCTAATTTCAGATAAGTGGTCAAAAGATGTTTTTGCCAAGCTTTTGGGTTCTGCCTAACTCTGTGCAAATACTTCAGAGCTGGCATCTAGTGGCCTGCCTGGAAGAGAATTAAAATAAGCCCAGCAAAATCCAGCAGAAGCCTTTCTTCTCTGTTTGTGAAGCCTTAGCTTCTTAGGAGCTGTCCATCTAACATCCAATGGAAGAGGATGGCTGGATACCCCATCCACAGAAATTCTTGGAATGATTGTGTTTCTGGGCTGGGATGTTTCTTAATCAGAAGAGGGGATGTTTTAAGTACAGGTGTTTTCTCTGTTAGTAACCCTTGATGTCCAGTGAAATTTTTATCTCATGTTTAAAAGGCTGCATGTTCTTTTGGTTCTGCTCTCTTTTAGTGCATGGCCAGCAGGTCCTTCTGGTCCTCCAGTGAGGGAGGGTGACAACTCACAGGTGCAGGACAAGGGGCAGAGCCAGCAGCACTCACTTGGCCCCAGCGACACCGAGAATTCAGCTGAGCTTCGGGCAAGTGACAGTGAAGAGGAACCAAGTGATAATGATGAGTATGTGACTGATGAAGTGTCTCTCCAAAGTGCAATTTCTGATACATGGTAGAATCAGGTTTTTGCCAAACTTTTGAGTTCTACTTGATTCAGCTTGGAGAATTCTTACTTGACACGTAGTGACTTGTCCGGAAGAGAAGTAACGGAAAGAAAGCTCTAAAAACCCGCAAAATCCCGGAGGAACCTTTCTTCTCCAATCAGGAAGTCATTACTGACTTTTTCTTACATTATGCATTGAGATACACTGCCGTGCTTGCAGTACATAAAAGCTCTTGCACTGACTGTGTTTCTGGGTTGGGATGTTGCCAAATCAGAATGAGGGGTTATTTCTATTTTTGCAATTTTATGTCGTGGAAGCCCTCTGTGCTCCGTGAATTTGACAGCTGCATGTTCTTCTGGTTCTTCTCCCTCTAGTGCATGGATGACATGTCTCCTGAGTCCTTCAACTTGTGAGGATGACAATGCAGAGGTGAGGATCCACAGCCCTTGCTGAGAAGCTCCAACCTGCCCATCCCTCCAAGCCCTTCCTTGATGGTGTCCATAGAGGGAGAAGCCCTTGCCAGGATGGCACTGGCAGATCTGTGTGTTCCTTGTAGTTCTAGCATTGAGTGACAGGCCGCACATAGTCCAAGTCCAGTTTGCCTGGTGCCAATAGAGCAGCAAACTGGAATTCTGTGCTGCAAATTCCTGTTGTGGCTTCTGTTGTTTAGCATCTGTCCATCTAAGACAAAATCTTTAGACTAATGATTGAGCCTTTTGGGGGAGAAAGAGGGAAAGAAAAGACTCCATGCCAAATCCACTTAGGGAACTGATAGAGGAAAGCAGGCTGTTCAGGAAGATTCAGGCACCTCCTAATCTGTCTCCATTTTTACCCCATTCTGGGAGCAGAACCAGCAAGACCCACTTGATTCCAGAGCAGCAGAGAATGCAGCTGAAGTACTGGCAGATGAGAATGAAGAGGAACCACAAGATATTGAAAGGTATGTGACAGATAAAGTGTCTCTTCAAAGTCTAATTTCTGATATATGGTAGAAAACCGGTTTCTGCCAAGCTTTATGGCTTTTCTTTTCTGTTCATGAAATCCTAATGGAATGTATCATTCTGTAACACTGTAGTAACACTGAAGAGGCTGAAGTATATGAAAGTAATTGAAATGGGGCTGGGATGTTGCTAAATCAGAAGAAGGGATGTTTTACTTTCTGGCATTTCTGTATCAATAACCTGTCATGCATGGTGCAATTAATGGCTGCATGTTCTTTCTGCATCTGTTCTCTATAACACAAGGCCCTCTGCTAGTCTCCTCTGCGTGATTTGCATGAGTTGTTACTCACAGGTAAGGATCCACCTGTTGTTGTCCTTTCAGATTAGTGGGAGGGAAAGGGACAATAGGGGAGCTCTAGAACAACTCAGTTGTTCTAGATGGGTGCTATGGGCAGCTGTCTGGAAGAACAGCCCTTGCTGGGAAACTCCAGCTTGCCCATCCCTCCAAGTCCCTCCCTGGTGGTGTCCATAGAGGAAGAAGCCCTTGCCAGAATGGCGCTGGCAGATCTGTGTGTACCTTGTAGTTCTAGCATTGACTGATAGAATTAATTACTCCCAAATTTCTGTGGTGGCGTCCTTTCTTTAGCAGCTGTTCATCTAACAGGAAGTGTCAAGGTTATCATAGCAGAACTTGCCAGTTTTGGGAGAATGAGGGAAATAAACAGCGCCAGGTCAAATCCAAATAGGGAACAGGAACAAGGGAGGAGGGTGTTCAGGGGGTTCCTAAGCTGCCTCTGTTTGTCCCCTGTTGCAGCAATGAGAGCAGAATCAGCAGCACCCACTTCTTTGCTTTTCAGGGCAGCGGCTCTTTGTGCTACTGCTTTGATGCTCTTAGGCAAACTTAGAGGGTGACAGCCTAGCCTTGCTCCTCTCCTCTGCTGTAACTGCTTTCTGAGCTGGGGTTTGTGTGCAGCACCAGGGGGGCTCACCAAATCTAATTGTATCTTCTTTTCTCTCCCTTCCCATGTGCATCGATGGAAGCTTGTTGAAGGTGAGATGATGTTTTACGGTTGGTAATGGACTTTTATCTAAAATGTGATAGTTCGTTTTGTTGTACTTTCCCAAGAAAGTCGAGCAGCAGGGATTGAAACTGCTTTTAGCAAAAGGCAAGGGACAGGGCTAAAGCCTCTGGCCAGTGTCTTAGAGAACGGATGCAATGTGTGTGTGGTGGCCTCTGTCAGTCACAGTGGGAAATCCCTGCAATAAAAGTTGTAGCTGAGTACTTATGCAGAAGGAACTTTAATTTGGTAACACTTTCTGCAGTTTTGATTGATTGGTGATTGATTAGTGTTACATGGGCACTGGAGTTGCAGAGGTCATCGCTGCCTGCGGTTTCTGAGAGTTAAAAAGCATTTCTTGACCCTTCTGCTGTTACAGAGCAGGCCATTAAGAATGGTTCTCCCTGTGATTTGGTCAATATGTTGTCCACAAAAATTGGATTTGTTACTGGGGTGTGACAGGTAAATAATCATGCACTTGAGAGAGACACTGGTTGTTTATTTCAGTGTGTCACCAGTCTGGGTGCTCAGTGGTATTTCACAAATCAGACACACCCACTATCAAAATAACTTCTATTATTTATAGATTTTAACAAACAAAGAAATTAGCATTACAAGTGACATGGTTATCTCCTTAGCTCGTGTTCTGTCTTTATTTGGTTAATGATTGTCTTACTTCTCACCTTAATTAGTCCACTCAGTCTATTGCTCGGTCTCCCTCTTCTTTTGGGCTGGGGAAATTTCTTGAGTTGCTGCTCCATGAGTTGGGGGCTGCAATCTCCCCCTGCAGGAATTTTCTACCGGTCAGAGCTGCTTTCAGAAGAGTTGGGTTTCTCAGTTTCTTCCTTATCTTGGGAGTTGTGCCAGATGTCCTTTTGGCCCCTCAATTCTGCATTTTTTCTGTCCACTCTCAGTGGGCATCCTTCTCCCCAAGCTTTGTTGACCCTTCCCCAAATCTGAGCTCCTTCAAGCATTTCAAGCCCTGAACCTTTACAAGCCAATTCTACCAACAAGGAATTTGCTTTTCTGCCACCTGGGCATCAGTTTGAGCTTGTTTGTTAGTTGCTGTTTATTGAATGGAATAAATCTCCCTTCCAGGTGATTTGGTTTGAAAGTGTAGAATGCTCAAATATAGCAATACAAAGATCATCCTTCCTTCAGAAATCTTACACATATTCTACATTTTGTATCTGATATAACTTATGAAACTTACAGTTTATCAACAGCAAAGGAGAAGGGCCACCCTGAACAGCCAGGAACAGGTGGATGCCTCTGGTAATGGAACAGGAGCTAATGATGCACCTGTGGCTGACTCAGCCCCTGCAGAACAGGGAGCAGCAGAGGAGGGAGCTGCACTTTCAGAGTATGTATGGCTCATGCCCTAACAAACATGAAATTTTGTGCCCTTTGTTTTGTTTTCTGTATAGGACTAAGTTATACAGGTATGCCTGGTTTATCTTTGAGGCCTTCCCATACTCTATGTATTTCCCTCCTTCTCCCATGTTGCATGATGATCACATGATACCATTTGCATTTTGGGAGAAAAAGGCAGCCCAAGGCAGATGTACAATTTTGCACAGAACCTTAGAGATGAGTGTGAGGGTATGGCAAAGAATGGGGATTACTTGCATCAAATCCCAGAGCAAGGTGACTGACTGCACCTTTCTCCTAGTGAAAACCAGGACACACTTTCCCTCGGGGCAGGGAGACCCCCCATATGCTCATTAAATGCAGCAAACAGAGACTTAAAGACAGCAGGGTTCTTCAAAGGAAATGTGTCATGGCTAGTCAGTGCAGTTGTATGAATATGTGAGATTTTATGGATCAATAAATGTTGAAGTGTGGTTATATTAACAGCTGCATGTTCTTTCTAGTTCTGTTTCCTCCAGTGCACAGCAAGGAGGTGTCATTAGGTGTCCAATTTGCATGGATTCTTACTCAGAGGTAAGGATCCACCTATTGTGATCCTTTCTGCTATGTGGGAGGAGAAAGCCAGAAGGGGAGCTGCACAAGACTGGGATGCTGTGGGATGTGGGATGCTGTGGGCAGCTGGCTGGAAGCACAGCCCTTGCTGTGGAGCTCCATGAGTCACTTCTTGGTGAAGTGACACTGGCAGATCTGAGAGTCTCTTGTTCGTTTGATTCCAGATGCTCAAAGTGTCATTTGCCTGCTGCCAGTTGAGCAGCAAACTCAAATTCTTTCCTCCCAATACATGTTGTGATTTTCATTCTTCCAGATTATGCAAAGTGGACGACTGATTGTGACAACCCTGTGTGGCCATGTCTTCTGCAGCGAGTGCCTCCCTGTTGCCCTGGAGATTCTCGGCAGGTGCCCAACCTGCAGAATGGACCTCACTCCAGACCTATACCATCCCATTTATATATGAGTTCTTCTCTTCTCAGGACAGAGTGAGATGGATCCTGGCCAATAGGCAGCGCAGAGACTTGTTTCTTTATGTATATAGTTCTTCCTGTATATAGTTTCACTTTTGATAAATTCAATTATAAAAAAAGTTTTCATTGATTTAAATATAGTCTCTCTGCTCTTCTGTCTGCACTGTGCTGATAGACAGAGATGTTGTTTAAAAGGTGGAAATAAGGCTCTTGATTGGAGCAGTCAGAAGCTCATTCTTTTCATCTCCCTGTAGTCATTGATTTGGGGGCAATGTGCTAAAGCCATAGGCTTTGCAGCTCTTGTGGCCAGTGCGTGTTGTACGGAGAAAAAGAAACACAGCCTGCTTGGGGTGAGAGGGATTAAATTTCTCAGGCCAGACTCTGGTGGATGCTTTGGTGAAAATGTCATGACTTTATTGCTCAGAAGATGGAAAGAGTAGCAGGTTGTGCACACAGCCAAAGAAAGCAATGTTCTTTGATAAAAACTGGTACATTAACAAACTGCTGCATTTAGTGCTGTAAGGTTTCATTAGAATCTTGAGGCTTTTGAAGAAAGGTGTTTTTGAATGTCTGAAGTTGGTTACCATCTTTGAGCTGTTGGCAGTACAAGTGTGTTGTAGCTTCCTGCTGCATCTCCCCCTCCAATCCAGGGATCAGATTCCCTGTGGAGCCCGGCCAGCTGGGCAGTTGGGGTTAGGCGGGCAGAGGGAAGGACTTCTCCCCAAATCCCGGGGGCCCTGGAGAAGCGCCCACGTGAGTCCAAAGACGAGCTAGTCACACAAGCGAAGAAAGAGGCGCTCTCCCTTCAGGATTAGTTCCAAAGTTCTAGCGTCACCTCAAAGGAGTCCCGAGGAAGAGAGGGCGTGTCCCCGCCCAGACCAGCCAGATATCGGGGGCGGGGAAAACCTGACCAGCCAATGGGGGAAGGACATCAGAGTGGCTCTCTGGGGGCAAGGCCTCAGAGTGACCACTGAGGAGGGGGTGGGGGAGGAGTCCCAGCCAGGGTCCAGGTACCTGGTGACCCTAGGAGAAGGGTCTGGACAAAGGGGAGTGGTCACCAGGTGATGGACACATCACCTGGGAGGAGACAGGGGGATGGGTTGGGGTTTGATGGACATACAGGTAGTGATGGGAAAGCTGGGATGAACCAAACAGATGCAAAGAGGGGATATACAGTGCAAAGACAACTCTACAGCTTCCTTCAGTCACAGCAGTATAATCCTATGTTACACTGAAGAGAAATGCAACCGTCCAGAGATTTAAAAATTGGACATAAGAGAGGAAAGAAAATTACTTCTGTTATACAAAAGTAATAAAGAGGCACAGGCAGATCTCAGGTAAACAGTGGGAGAGTAAATTCCTTGTGCCATGAAACAGAAAACTCAGATGACCAAGCTGAACTGAGGTCTTCTTTGTGTTAAAAGTTGGTCATCTGTGTGGACATGAATCCTTAATTTTGGTTTTTCATTTTTGTCTTTATTGTATTATTTATCTGCTTCCTCAGTCATATTTCAAGATGTCCTCATATTGCCATATTTGGGTAGAGGTAGTAATAAACAAGGTTCAATGTACCCCCAATTTTTATGCGCCTTGGTCTTAATAAAAAAATGAAAACATTAGTATTAGCCTGATAAAGTGAGTTTTTGATTTTCATTTTTAACGAAACCTACTTGACTTGTCAAAATTAAACTCAAAGACAATTCTTCAACAGACACAAATAAAATTATTTAATTACAAGATGGCCATACATTTTAGACCGATGTTTTTTGGTTATCATTTTTTGGTAGACTTTTAGCTACTTGGTGGATGCAATGACAGTAAGCAGAAATGTCTTTCTAAATTATCTAAATGTCTTTCTAAAAGCTTTATGCCTAGGTGACATGTAATGCCACGTATTCTCATTAAAAGGAGCTTTTAAGGAAACAATTTATGGTCAAGTAAATTTAAGTAATGAAATGGCACTCAGCTGATTTTATAATAGGTTGAAACAGATGTTAGTATGGTTCAACACTATCAGCTGAGGCAATTTTCTTTTAAAATTTTGGTATTGGTTTAGGAATTAAAGCATTCCATGTGTATATAATTTTTAGAAAGTATTGATCTAGGAAAGCACTGATTAACAAAAAGTAACTGAAGAGTTAAAGCATTGGTTTCAGTTGTGTTGCATAGTTGTGAGCAGAAGGAAAAGCACATTTTCGGCTCATTTCATCATTGATCTGTAGGCATAGGAGAAGTGGGGTTTTTTGAGCTTTGAAGGCCAGACCACAAAGACAGCATATTTGCATTGTTCATTTCTCATAATCAGTGCTTTTGGATTCATACAAGGATCTTATATATTTGTCTATTAAATGTATATTTGGAATTGCCTTGGTGTCTTTGCATTTTTATATAAAGTATTCCATTTCCTTTGGGATTTTTCAAAAAATGGAAAAATGATCCCTACCCATTCTTCAACACCCAGCAGGTTTTCAATTACCCAAAAGGATGAATTGTAATAACAGAGAAACTTTTGTAAGAAAAGAGCCTTCTCATGTAGAGGCAGAGCTGAACATATCCTTGTGCTCTCCAGATCCCTGGATCAATTGCCACCATTCTCCGCACACCCCAGAGTGTTACAGTGTGCTCATGGGCACTCTGTGCCCCCTTACCCGGGACCCTGTGACTCTGATCAAGATAACCCTGGACGCCTCCTTCCTGCCCCAACGGGGTTGGCAGAGAGCCAGGGTAGCCCACCCTTTCATAAGTCTATATAATCCTGTTCATCATCTGAACAAATCCTGTTCATCATCTTTTGCCCCGCTCTCCCCTAATAATCACAGAATAAAGAGAGCTGCACCAACATATATCGGTGTAAGAGCCTCTTTTGGAAATCTTTGCCATCTGCTGGTAATCCTCCCCTCAAAGCCTGATAATTCAGGGGGCTGTGAGGGGGGGAACGTCACCATAACACCCAACGGGACCAGGGGCAGAGGAGCAGCCCTGTACCTGGCAGGGCTGAGACGGGTTCCCTGCTTTTCTCAGGAGCCACAGCCCTTCCTTCTGAACACAGGTCCCATGGCAGAGTGGCTAGAAGGAAAAGTGAATACTAATTCTGCTTCTTCTGCTCTGTCACCTTCCGTAGCGGAGCACGGCCTCAGGAGGAAGGTGCTGTCCCTGGGAGCAAAGCAAAACTCCTCAGCCCTGTTGGGAAACTCTAGTAGAGGAGCATTGGACCCCTGAAAATGTCAAGACTTCAGAGATTGAAATAATAATCTGAATTGTTAGACTTTCAACAGTCTGGAAAAAAAACCCAATGAAGTTTGATTCTTTTTTAATGGCTATTTACTAGGGTTAAAGTTCAAACACTCAGATAAGAGTTAAAACAGCAAAAGACGAATAAACCAGAAGGTGGAGGGTTAAGGAAGGGTTTAAATTTCTTTCTGACTTGGGGAGGTGTGGTGTGGTGGGGTTTCTTTAGCCACAGAAAGGCTCCAGTGATGCTGGGGTTGCTCAGGCTGAGGGCGTGGGAGGTGCAGCTCTGCCCCTGCTCTGCCCCTGCCCTGCCCCACGTGTGGAGCTGTGCCCAGCTGTGCCCAGCTGTGCCCAGCCCAGCAGGATGTGCCTGTGGAGCAGGGCCGGAGGAGCCGTGGGGATGTGTGGGGGCCTGGAGCAGCTGTCCCCTGGCCCGGCTGGGAGAGCCGGGGCTGTCCAGCGTGGGGAGGAGCAGGGAGCGGGGAGGCCTCACTGCGGCCTTGCGGTGCCCAAAGGGGGCAGAGAGCCATGGGGAAGGGGAAGGGTTTTAGACGAGAAGGGGAGATTGGGATCGGGTGTTTGGGAGAGCTGAGGGGGCAGTGAGACATTGGAAGGGACTGCCCAGAGAAGCTGTGGATGCCCTGTCCATGGGCCGCTCCAGGCCGGGCTGGGCCGGGCCCTGAGCGGCCTGACCTGGGGGGCGGCAGCAGCAGCAGGGGATGGCTGAGGTGCTGTCGCTGTCGAGGTAGGATGGGAATGAAGAGACTCTGACCAGAAGGCTGCTGAGAGTAAAACTCCAGTTTATTCAAAATACACTGCTCTTTTATACAGAGCTTTGTGAGCACCAACTCCATTGGTCCTGAAGTGAAAACAAGCTACACCATTGCTGCAAAGCGCTTGACGCACAGTGCTAGAACTTAACTATAAACAATGTGAAAAACAAGAGAGATAAAGAATTATTTACATTCTTCTCCAGCTCTTTCCCAGGCTAGAATCTCTCGTTTCTCTCTTTGACTGAATCTGAGACCCACAAGGTGCCTCCATGGCGTTCTGGAACTCCATGGGTGAGCACAGCAGCCATCAGTTACCTGGGCATGGAATGTTGCCACTGGTTGCCAGGGGCACTCCTGGTTCCAAGGTTCTGTTGGCACGGAGTCTGTTGAGCCAGTTGAGGGATTCTCTGCTGCGCAGCAGACGCAGAGCATCCTTCTTCTCCATCCCGCGAGGGAATAGAGAGCGATTTGGTGACTTTTGCAGGCCAAACTCTGGACTGACCGTACAGGTGAGTGCAGACGATTCGTGGAAAGGCTTCTGATGCTGAGGGGCTGGGCTGGGCTGCAGGATGGGCTGCAGGTGGGCTCAAGTACCAGAGTCATGGACTTTGCCTCTAGCTTTGGACAGGAACTGGAGACTTGGGAATGGGAGTCTTAGGGCATGGGAGTGTTCAAGAAAACTGGCAATCCAAATGGATAATCTCACCTCTACTTTTCTAATAGGTTTGGTGAGCAATTTTCTGTCACGCTGAAAAATCTGCAGTGGGCTGCCTGAAGGAACTGAAGGGATTGGTCACATCCCTGACATTCCTTTTTTGGAGTTTGTCCCGCTTCTTTTGGTGGTTGTTTTTGATCACCAAACACCATGAGCTCAGTAAGTACTTTGCAACTCAATGCAAATCTGATTCTTGAAACGTTTTCCAGGGTAGGTCTAGAAAGCATTTCAAGAGTTTGTAGCAAATGCAGAGGAACAGAAACCTTTGAAAACTTCATGTAACTTGATGTTCTGGAAATGGGAAGGTTTTGAATCTCTGTGGGGGATAGAAGTAGTGCAGAAATGCTTACGGTGTGAGCAGCAACCTGCTGGAATTGGGAACTGGTCACCTCATTTTCAAGCCATTGGGACAGTTCTTTCTCGGGGAGGTGGCTTATTGGAGATCAGGGGTGCTGTCTTTTCCCTGATGTGATGCACTCGGGTGGGAATGGCCCATAGCAGCATTTGGTGTGTATTCCAGCCTTTGCAGGAGTGTCTTCTGTATCCTTGTGTGCTGTCATTGGTGTTGCAAAACCCAAGGGCCATGTTAATATTCGTGGCAGAGAAAATGCTAAGGCTTTGTTCCCTGTCAGCGTCAGCGAAAGCGCCCTGGAGGAGCAGTTGATTCCAGACCAGCTCGGAAACGGAGCCGGCTGCTGCCCTCCAGCGCAGGTGGAACTTCGCAGATGGAGCCAATAGACCTGGAGGAAAGTGGCACACCTGCTTTTGAGCCTGGTAAGAACAGAAGTGGCTTCTGGAGGGTTGAAGACCATCTGGCCATGTGCTTTTGCCAATTTCTAGGCCTTTTACTGGGGAGGAAGGGAAACCTTGGGATTGGGGAAGCTCCTGGTATGGCATCCCTAAACAGCAAGCCTTCTGACAACAGTTTTGGTTTGTTACTGAGATCATTATTGCTGCTGCTTGGAATTTCTGCTCCTATTGGCTGCAAGTGGGAAATGAGCTGTGTAGGAAAGGTCCTCCAGTGCTGCTCAAACACCTGAACGTGTGTTCTGATGAGCTGGCAGTCACTGCAGCTGCCACAGTGGAGGGTGGCAGGAGAGCTGAGTTTGAGATCTCCCAAGCTGGATGGAGATGAGGAAAACCTGTCACTAGCTCTGCCCTATCCTTCAAGGAACCAATGTACAGCATGGTGCCAGAAAATTAGTAATTGCTGTGGTTTGTTTGTTTGGTTTGTTCTATATGAAATGAATCATCTGTTGATGTGAACCTCCTGTAATCTGTAGTCATCCAATAGAACCTGTGAGGAGCTCAGCTGCCCTTCAGCTTGTTTTGCACAGGGTCTGCCCTGCTCTCTGTGCACTGTTGAGGGCAAAGCTTGAGTGAAATGTTGGACACATTCCTGAACCTGAGGGCACGGTGAATCCAGCCACAGCCTGTTCTACAATGGCCGCCCATTGCATTCCTCTGTAATCTCTGACCATGGTTCTAATGTTCTCTCTTTTCAGCTGCTGGAGAAGTCATAGATCTCACAGGTGTCTCTTCTGAGCCTGAAGTCATCACTATCAGTGATGATGAGTCTCCTGTGGTAAGTAATGACTGGCACACTCTTCTCCATCTTGCATTCAAATTTGTTTTCTTGCCTGTCTTCTGAAATCTTACTGAGTACCCTGGCCTCAAAGGTTGAATGATGCCTCTGATTTGCCACAGTTTAGTCAGCCGTTCCCAGTCAGAAACACGCTCATGAACACATCAGCATGCCTGAGAACTGCTTGCAGAGAGTGGGTGAGCAACCTAAAAGGTTGTTGCTTCTGTGACTTAAAGGAGAGCACAGGAAGTCTTTGACTTCCCAAGGAAGAAGTGTTTGAGCTGCAACATCAGTTTAAGATACCTCTGTCACTGAGGTGCAAAATGCAAGTGCGGCTGACTGGTTTCTTATTCCAAGAAGCCTTTAAAAGGGTCACATTTGGTATTTTTTCCTTTTCCCCTACTAGTTGGTAAGAATATGCTTGGATCCAGCCCACAGTGCAATGTATCTGCTCAAATTTGGGATGCCGCTGCTGCTGTGCAAAACAGAAACATGCAGCAAACAAAGCACGGGAGTTACATCCTGACAGAGTTGTTCCTGAACCGTTGCAAAGAAAAGGCTTCAAATTTTACAGCAGAATTTGCATGACCCAGTGCCACATGCACCAAATGCAAGAGCAGGGCTGGGTACAGGGCTTTTTCCTCTTCAGCAGCTTTTCATACAATAAGTAGTGTTCAGGCTATCACAGGTGAAATTGCCAGTTTGGGGGAGAAAGAGAGAAAGAAATGGCTCCATCCCAAATCCAATTAGGGAACTGGAATAGGGACGCAGGAAGTACAGTGTTCAGGTGGTTCCTAAGTGGTGGTTCCATTTCCACCCCATTTCAGGACAGGCAGCAGAGCCAGCAGCAGCCACATCTTTCCAGAGTGTCAGAGAATTCAGCCGAGCCACTGGCAAAGAACGATGAAGAGGAACCTGGAGAAGATGATGGGTATGTGAGAGCGAAAGTGTCTATCAAAACTCTAATTTCAGATAAGTGGTCAAAAGATGTTTTTGCCAAGCTTTTGGGTTCTGCCTAACTCTGTGCAAATACTTCAGAGCTGGCATCTAGTGGCCTGCCTGGAAGAGAATTAAAATAAGCCCAGCAAAATCCAGCAGAAGCCTTTCTTCTCTGTTTGTGAAGCCTTAGCTTCTTAGGAGCTGTCCATCTAACATCCAATGGAAGAGGATGGCTGGATACCCCATCCACAGAAATTCTTGGAATGATTGTGTTTCTGGGCTGGGATGTTTCTTAATCAGAAGAGGGGATGTTTTAAGTACAGGTGTTTTCTCTGTTAGTAACCCTTGATGTCCAGTGAAATTTTTATCTCATGTTTAAAAGGCTGCATGTTCTTTTGGTTCTGCTCTCTTTTAGTGCATGGCCAGCAGGTCCTTCTGGTCCTCCAGTGAGGGAGGGTGACAACTCACAGGTGCAGGACAAGGGGCAGAGCCAGCAGCACTCACTTGGCCCCAGCGACACCGAGAATTCAGCTGAGCTTCGGGCAAGTGACAGTGAAGAGGAACCAAGTGATAATGATGAGTATGTGACTGATGAAGTGTCTCTCCAAAGTGCAATTTCTGATACATGGTAGAATCAGGTTTTTGCCAAACTTTTGAGTTCTACTTGATTCAGCTTGGAGAATTCTTACTTGACACGTAGTGACTTGTCCGGAAGAGAAGTAACGGAAAGAAAGCTCTAAAAACCCGCAAAATCCCGGAGGAACCTTTCTTCTCCAATCAGGAAGTCATTACTGACTTTTTCTTACATTATGCATTGAGATACACTGCCGTGCTTGCAGTACATAAAAGCTCTTGCACTGACTGTGTTTCTGGGTTGGGATGTTGCCAAATCAGAATGAGGGGTTATTTCTATTTTTGCAATTTTATGTCGTGGAAGCCCTCTGTGCTCCGTGAATTTGACAGCTGCATGTTCTTCTGGTTCTTCTCCCTCTAGTGCATGGATGACATGTCTCCTGAGTCCTTCAACTTGTGAGGATGACAATGCAGAGGTGAGGATCCACAGCCCTTGCTGAGAAGCTCCAACCTGCCCATCCCTCCAAGCCCTTCCTTGATGGTGTCCATAGAGGGAGAAGCCCTTGCCAGGATGGCACTGGCAGATCTGTGTGTTCCTTGTAGTTCTAGCATTGAGTGACAGGCCGCACATAGTCCAAGTCCAGTTTGCCTGGTGCCAATAGAGCAGCAAACTGGAATTCTGTGCTGCAAATTCCTGTTGTGGCTTCTGTTGTTTAGCATCTGTCCATCTAAGACAAAATCTTTAGACTAATGATTGAGCCTTTTGGGGGAGAAAGAGGGAAAGAAAAGACTCCATGCCAAATCCACTTAGGGAACTGATAGAGGAAAGCAGGCTGTTCAGGAAGATTCAGGCACCTCCTAATCTGTCTCCATTTTTACCCCATTCTGGGAGCAGAACCAGCAAGACCCACTTGATTCCAGAGCAGCAGAGAATGCAGCTGAAGTACTGGCAGATGAGAATGAAGAGGAACCACAAGATATTGAAAGGTATGTGACAGATAAAGTGTCTCTTCAAAGTCTAATTTCTGATATATGGTAGAAAACCGGTTTCTGCCAAGCTTTATGGCTTTTCTTTTCTGTTCATGAAATCCTAATGGAATGTATCATTCTGTAACACTGTAGTAACACTGAAGAGGCTGAAGTATATGAAAGTAATTGAAATGGGGCTGGGATGTTGCTAAATCAGAAGAAGGGATGTTTTACTTTCTGGCATTTCTGTATCAATAACCTGTCATGCATGGTGCAATTAATGGCTGCATGTTCTTTCTGCATCTGTTCTCTATAACACAAGGCCCTCTGCTAGTCTCCTCTGCGTGATTTGCATGAGTTGTTACTCACAGGTAAGGATCCACCTGTTGTTGTCCTTTCAGATTAGTGGGAGGGAAAGGGACAATAGGGGAGCTCTAGAACAACTCAGTTGTTCTAGATGGGTGCTATGGGCAGCTGTCTGGAAGAACAGCCCTTGCTGGGAAACTCCAGCTTGCCCATCCCTCCAAGTCCCTCCCTGGTGGTGTCCATAGAGGAAGAAGCCCTTGCCAGAATGGCGCTGGCAGATCTGTGTGTACCTTGTAGTTCTAGCATTGACTGATAGAATTAATTACTCCCAAATTTCTGTGGTGGCGTCCTTTCTTTAGCAGCTGTTCATCTAACAGGAAGTGTCAAGGTTATCATAGCAGAACTTGCCACTTTTGGGAGAATGAGGGAAATAAACAGCGCCAGGTCAAATCCAAATAGGGAACAGGAACAAGGGAGGAGGGTGTTCAGGGGGTTCCTAAGCTGCCTCTGTTTGTCCCCTGTTGCAGCAATGAGAGCAGAATCAGCAGCACCCACTTCTTTGCTTTTCAGGGCAGCGGCTCTTTGTGCTACTGCTTTGATGCTCTTAGGCAAACTTAGAGGGTGACAGCCTAGCCTTGCTCCTCTCCTCTGCTGTAACTGCTTTCTGAGCTGGGGTTTGTGTGCAGCACCAGGGGGGCTCACCAAATCTAATTGTATCTTCTTTTCTCTCCCTTCCCATGTGCATCGATGGAAGCTTGTTGAAGGTGAGATGATGTTTTACGGTTGGTAATGGACTTTTATCTAAAATGTGATAGTTCGTTTTGTTGTACTTTCCCAAGAAAGTCGAGCAGCAGGGATTGAAACTGCTTTTAGCAAAAGGCAAGGGACAGGGCTAAAGCCTCTGGCCAGTGTCTTAGAGAACGGATGCAATGTGTGTGTGGTGGCCTCTGTCAGTCACAGTGGGAAATCCCTGCAATAAAAGTTGTAGCTGAGTACTTATGCAGAAGGAACTTTAATTTGGTAACACTTTCTGCAGTTTTGATTGATTGGTGATTGATTAGTGTTACATGGGCACTGGAGTTGCAGAGGTCATCGCTGCCTGCGGTTTCTGAGAGTTAAAAAGCATTTCTTGACCCTTCTGCTGTTACAGAGCAGGCCATTAAGAATGGTTCTCCCTGTGATTTGGTCAATATGTTGTCCACAAAAATTGGATTTGTTACTGGGGTGTGACAGGTAAATAATCATGCACTTGAGAGAGACACTGGTTGTTTATTTCAGTGTGTCACCAGTCTGGGTGCTCAGTGGTATTTCACAAATCAGACACACCCACTATCAAAATAACTTCTATTATTTATAGATTTTAACAAACAAAGAAATTAGCATTACAAGTGACATGGTTATCTCCTTAGCTCGTGTTCTGTCTTTATTTGGTTAATGATTGTCTTACTTCTCACCTTAATTAGTCCACTCAGTCTATTGCTCGGTCTCCCTCTTCTTTTGGGCTGGGGAAATTTCTTGAGTTGCTGCTCCATGAGTTGGGGGCTGCAATCTCCCCCTGCAGGAATTTTCTACCGGTCAGAGCTGCTTTCAGAAGAGTTGGGTTTCTCAGTTTCTTCCTTATCTTGGGAGTTGTGCCAGATGTCCTTTTGGCCCCTCAATTCTGCATTTTTTCTGTCCACTCTCAGTGGGCATCCTTCTCCCCAAGCTTTGTTGACCCTTCCCCAAATCTGAGCTCCTTCAAGCATTTCAAGCCCTGAACCTTTACAAGCCAATTCTACCAACAAGGAATTTGCTTTTCTGCCACCTGGGCATCAGTTTGAGCTTGTTTGTTAGTTGCTGTTTATTGAATGGAATAAATCTCCCTTCCAGGTGATTTGGTTTGAAAGTGTAGAATGCTCAAATATAGCAATACAAAGATCATCCTTCCTTCAGAAATCTTACACATATTCTACATTTTGTATCTGATATAACTTATGAAACTTACAGTTTATCAACAGCAAAGGAGAAGGGCCACCCTGAACAGCCAGGAACAGGTGGATGCCTCTGGTAATGGAACAGGAGCTAATGATGCACCTGTGGCTGACTCAGCCCCTGCAGAACAGGGAGCAGCAGAGGAGGGAGCTGCACTTTCAGAGTATGTATGGCTCATGCCCTAACAAACATGAAATTTTGTGCCCTTTGTTTTGTTTTCTGTATAGGACTAAGTTATACAGGTATGCCTGGTTTATCTTTGAGGCCTTCCCATACTCTATGTATTTCCCTCCTTCTCCCATGTTGCATGATGATCACATGATACCATTTGCATTTTGGGAGAAAAAGGCAGCCCAAGGCAGATGTACAATTTTGCACAGAACCTTAGAGATGAGTGTGAGGGTATGGCAAAGAATGGGGATTACTTGCATCAAATCCCAGAGCAAGGTGACTGACTGCACCTTTCTCCTAGTGAAAACCAGGACACACTTTCCCTCGGGGCAGGGAGACCCCCCATATGCTCATTAAATGCAGCAAACAGAGACTTAAAGACAGCAGGGTTCTTCAAAGGAAATGTGTCATGGCTAGTCAGTGCAGTTGTATGAATATGTGAGATTTTATGGATCAATAAATGTTGAAGTGTGGTTATATTAACAGCTGCATGTTCTTTCTAGTTCTGTTTCCTCCAGTGCACAGCAAGGAGGTGTCATTAGGTGTCCAATTTGCATGGATTCTTACTCAGAGGTAAGGATCCACCTATTGTGATCCTTTCTGCTATGTGGGAGGAGAAAGCCAGAAGGGGAGCTGCACAAGACTGGGATGCTGTGGGATGTGGGATGCTGTGGGCAGCTGGCTGGAAGCACAGCCCTTGCTGTGGAGCTCCATGAGTCACTTCTTGGTGAAGTGACACTGGCAGATCTGAGAGTCTCTTGTTCGTTTGATTCCAGATGCTCAAAGTGTCATTTGCCTGCTGCCAGTTGAGCAGCAAACTCAAATTCTTTCCTCCCAATACATGTTGTGATTTTCATTCTTCCAGATTATGCAAAGTGGACGACTGATTGTGACAACCCTGTGTGGCCATGTCTTCTGCAGCGAGTGCCTCCCTGTTGCCCTGGAGATTCTCGGCAGGTGCCCAACCTGCAGAATGGACCTCACTCCAGACCTATACCATCCCATTTATATATGAGTTCTTCTCTTCTCAGGACAGAGTGAGATGGATCCTGGCCAATAGGCAGCGCAGAGACTTGTTTCTTTATGTATATAGTTCTTCCTGTATATAGTTTCACTTTTGATAAATTCAATTATAAAAAAAGTTTTCATTGATTTAAATATAGTCTCTCTGCTCTTCTGTCTGCACTGTGCTGATAGACAGAGATGTTGTTTAAAAGGTGGAAATAAGGCTCTTGATTGGAGCAGTCAGAAGCTCATTCTTTTCATCTCCCTGTAGTCATTGATTTGGGGGCAATGTGCTAAAGCCATAGGCTTTGCAGCTCTTGTGGCCAGTGCGTGTTGTACGGAGAAAAAGAAACACAGCCTGCTTGGGGTGAGAGGGATTAAATTTCTCAGGCCAGACTCTGGTGGATGCTTTGGTGAAAATGTCATGACTTTATTGCTCAGAAGATGGAAAGAGTAGCAGGTTGTGCACACAGCCAAAGAAAGCAATGTTCTTTGATAAAAACTGGTACATTAACAAACTGCTGCATTTAGTGCTGTAAGGTTTCATTAGAATCTTGAGGCTTTTGAAGAAAGGTGTTTTTGAATGTCTGAAGTTGGTTACCATCTTTGAGCTGTTGGCAGTACAAGTGTGTTGTAGCTTCCTGCTGCATCTCCCCCTCCAATCCAGGGATCAGATTCCCTGTGGAGCCCGGCCAGCTGGGCAGTTGGGGTTAGGCGGGCAGAGGGAAGGACTTCTCCCCAAATCCCGGGGGCCCTGGAGAAGCGCCCACGTGAGTCCAAAGACGAGCTAGTCACACAAGCGAAGAAAGAGGCGCTCTCCCTTCAGGATTAGTTCCAAAGTTCTAGCGTCACCTCAAAGGAGTCCCGAGGAAGAGAGGGCGTGTCCCCGCCCAGACCAGCCAGATATCGGGGGCGGGGAAAACCTGACCAGCCAATGGGGGAAGGACATCAGAGTGGCTCTCTGGGGGCAAGGCCTCAGAGTGACCACTGAGGAGGGGGTGGGGGAGGAGTCCCAGCCAGGGTCCAGGTACCTGGTGACCCTAGGAGAAGGGTCTGGACAAAGGGGAGTGGTCACCAGGTGATGGACACATCACCTGGGAGGAGACAGGGGGATGGGTTGGGGTTTGATGGACATACAGGTAGTGATGGGAAAGCTGGGATGAACCAAACAGATGCAAAGAGGGGATATACAGTGCAAAGACAACTCTACAGCTTCCTTCAGTCACAGCAGTATAATCCTATGTTACACTGAAGAGAAATGCAACCGTCCAGAGATTTAAAAATTGGACATAAGAGAGGAAAGAAAATTACTTCTGTTATACAAAAGTAATAAAGAGGCACAGGCAGATCTCAGGTAAACAGTGGGAGAGTAAATTCCTTGTGCCATGAAACAGAAAACTCAGATGACCAAGCTGAACTGAGGTCTTCTTTGTGTTAAAAGTTGGTCATCTGTGTGGACATGAATCCTTAATTTTGGTTTTTCATTTTTGTCTTTATTGTATTATTTATCTGCTTCCTCAGTCATATTTCAAGATGTCCTCATATTGCCATATTTGGGTAGAGGTAGTAATAAACAAGGTTCAATGTACCCCCAATTTTTATGCGCCTTGGTCTTAATAAAAAAATGAAAACATTAGTATTAGCCTGATAAAGTGAGTTTTTGATTTTCATTTTTAACGAAACCTACTTGACTTGTCAAAATTAAACTCAAAGACAATTCTTCAACAGACACAAATAAAATTATTTAATTACAAGATGGCCATACATTTTAGACCGATGTTTTTTGGTTATCATTTTTTGGTAGACTTTTAGCTACTTGGTGGATGCAATGACAGTAAGCAGAAATGTCTTTCTAAATTATCTAAATGTCTTTCTAAAAGCTTTATGCCTAGGTGACATGTAATGCCACGTATTCTCATTAAAAGGAGCTTTTAAGGAAACAATTTATGGTCAAGTAAATTTAAGTAATGAAATGGCACTCAGCTGATTTTATAATAGGTTGAAACAGATGTTAGTATGGTTCAACACTATCAGCTGAGGCAATTTTCTTTTAAAATTTTGGTATTGGTTTAGGAATTAAAGCATTCCATGTGTATATAATTTTTAGAAAGTATTGATCTAGGAAAGCACTGATTAACAAAAAGTAACTGAAGAGTTAAAGCATTGGTTTCAGTTGTGTTGCATAGTTGTGAGCAGAAGGAAAAGCACATTTTCGGCTCATTTCATCATTGATCTGTAGGCATAGGAGAAGTGGGGTTTTTTGAGCTTTGAAGGCCAGACCACAAAGACAGCAAATTTGCATTGTTCATTTCTCATAATCAGTGCTTTTGGATTCATACAAGGATCTTATATATTTGTCTATTAAATGTATATTTGGAATTGCCTTGGTGTCTTTGCATTTTTATATAAAGTATTCCATTTCCTTTGGGATTTTTCAAAAAATGGAAAAATGATCCCTACCCATTCTTCAACACCCAGCAGGTTTTCAATTACCCAAAAGGATGAATTGTAATAACAGAGAAACTTTTGTAAGAAAAGAGCCTTCTCATGTAGAGGCAGAGCTGAACATATCCTTGTGCTCTCCAGATCCCTGGATCAATTGCCACCATTCTCCGCACACCCCAGAGTGTTACAGTGTGCTCATGGGCACTCTGTGCCCCCTTACCCGGGACCCTGTGACTCTGATCAAGATAACCCTGGACGCCTCCTTCCTGCCCCAACGGGGTTGGCAGAGAGCCAGGGTAGCCCACCCTTTCATAAGTCTATATAATCCTGTTCATCATCTGAACAAATCCTGTTCATCATCTTTTGCCCCGCTCTCCCCTAATAATCACAGAATAAAGAGAGCTGCACCAACATATATCGGTGTAAGAGCCTCTTTTGGAAATCTTTGCCATCTGCTGGTAATCCTCCCCTCAAAGCCTGATAATTCAGGGGGCTGTGAGGGGGGGAACGTCACCATAACACCCAACGGGACCAGGGGCAGAGGAGCAGCCCTGTACCTGGCAGGGCTGAGACGGGTTCCCTGCTTTTCTCAGGAGCCACAGCCCTTCCTTCTGAACACAGGTCCCATGGCAGAGTGGCTAGAAGGAAAAGTGAATACTAATTCTGCTTCTTCTGCTCTGTCACCTTCCGTAGCGGAGCACGGCCTCAGGAGGAAGGTGCTGTCCCTGGGAGCAAAGCAAAACTCCTCAGCCCTGTTGGGAAACTCTAGTAGAGGAGCATTGGACCCCTGAAAATGTCAAGACTTCAGAGATTGAAATAATAATCTGAATTGTTAGACTTTCAACAGTCTGGAAAAAAAACCCAATGAAGTTTGATTCTTTTTTAATGGCTATTTACTAGGGTTAAAGTTCAAACACTCAGATAAGAGTTAAAACAGCAAAAGACGAATAAACCAGAAGGTGGAGGGTTAAGGAAGGGTTTAAATTTCTTTCTGACTTGGGGAGGTGTGGTGTGGTGGGGTTTCTTTAGCCACAGAAAGGCTCCAGTGATGCTGGGGTTGCTCAGGCTGAGGGCGTGGGAGGTGCAGCTCTGCCCCTGCTCTGCCCCTGCCCTGCCCCACGTGTGGAGCTGTGCCCAGCTGTGCCCAGCTGTGCCCAGCCCAGCAGGATGTGCCTGTGGAGCAGGGCCGGAGGAGCCGTGGGGATGTGTGGGGGCCTGGAGCACCTGTCCCCTGGCCCGGCTGGGAGAGCCGGGGCTGTCCAGCGTGGGGAGGAGCAGGGAGCGGGGAGGCCTCACTGTGGCCTTGCGGTGCCCAAAGGGGGCAGAGAGCCATGGGGAAGGGGAAGGGTTTTAGACGAGAAGGGGAGATTGGGATCGGGTGTTTGGGAGAGCTGAGGGGGCAGTGAGACATTGGAAGGGACTGCCCAGAGAAGCTGTGGATGCCCTGTCCATGGGCCGCTCCAGGCCGGGCTGGGCCGGGCCCTGAGCGGCCTGACCTGGGGGGCGGCAGCAGCAGCAGGGGATGGCTGAGGTGCTGTCGCTGTCGAGGTAGGATGGGAATGAAGAGACTCTGACCAGAAGGCTGCTGAGAGTAAAACTCCAGTTTATTCAAAATACACTGCTCTTTTATACAGAGCTTTGTGAGCACCAACTCCATTGGTCCTGAAGTGAAAACAAGCTACACCATTGCTGCAAAGCGCTTGACGCACAGTGCTAGAACTTAACTATAAACAATGTGAAAAACAAGAGAGATAAAGAATTATTTACATTCTTCTCCAGCTCTTTCCCAGGCTAGAATCTCTCGTTTCTCTCTTTGACTGAATCTGAGACCCACAAGGTGCCTCCATGGCGTTCTGGAACTCCATGGGTGAGCACAGCAGCCATCAGTTACCTGGGCATGGAATGTTGCCACTGGTTGCCAGGGGCACTCCTGGTTCCAAGGTTCTGTTGGCACGGAGTCTGTTGAGCCAGTTGAGGGATTCTCTGCTGCGCAGCAGACGCAGAGCATCCTTCTTCTCCATCCCGCGAGGGAATAGAGAGCGATTTGGTGACTTTTGCAGGCCAAACTCTGGACTGACCGTACAGGTGAGTGCAGACGATTCGTGGAAAGGCTTCTGATGCTGAGGGGCTGGGCTGGGCTGCAGGATGGGCTGCAGGTGGGCTCAAGTACCAGAGTCATGGACTTTGCCTCTAGCTTTGGACAGGAACTGGAGACTTGGGAATGGGAGTCTTAGGGCATGGGAGTGTTCAAGAAAACTGGCAATCCAAATGGATAATCTCACCTCTACTTTTCTAATAGGTTTGGTGAGCAATTTTCTGTCACGCTGAAAAATCTGCAGTGGGCTGCCTGAAGGAACTGAAGGGATTGGTCACATCCCTGACATTCCTTTTTTGGAGTTTGTCCCGCTTCTTTTGGTGGTTGTTTTTGATCACCAAACACCATGAGCTCAGTAAGTACTTTGCAACTCAATGCAAATCTGATTCTTGAAACGTTTTCCAGGGTAGGTCTAGAAAGCATTTCAAGAGTTTGTAGCAAATGCAGAGGAACAGAAACCTTTGAAAACTTCATGTAACTTGATGTTCTGGAAATGGGAAGGTTTTGAATCTCTGTGGGGGATAGAAGTAGTGCAGAAATGCTTACGGTGTGAGCAGCAACCTGCTGGAATTGGGAACTGGTCACCTCATTTTCAAGCCATTGGGACAGTTCTTTCTCGGGGAGGTGGCTTATTGGAGATCAGGGGTGCTGTCTTTTCCCTGATGTGATGCACTCGGGTGGGAATGGCCCATAGCAGCATTTGGTGTGTATTCCAGCCTTTGCAGGAGTGTCTTCTGTATCCTTGTGTGCTGTCATTGGTGTTGCAAAACCCAAGGGCCATGTTAATATTCGTGGCAGAGAAAATGCTAAGGCTTTGTTCCCTGTCAGCGTCAGCGAAAGCGCCCTGGAGGAGCAGTTGATTCCAGACCAGCTCGGAAACGGAGCCGGCTGCTGCCCTCCAGCGCAGGTGGAACTTCGCAGATGGAGCCAATAGACCTGGAGGAAAGTGGCACACCTGCTTTTGAGCCTGGTAAGAACAGAAGTGGCTTCTGGAGGGTTGAAGACCATCTGGCCATGTGCTTTTGCCAATTTCTAGGCCTTTTACTGGGGAGGAAGGGAAACCTTGGGATTGGGGAAGCTCCTGGTATGGCATCCCTAAACAGCAAGCCTTCTGACAACAGTTTTGGTTTGTTACTGAGATCATTATTGCTGCTGCTTGGAATTTCTGCTCCTATTGGCTGCAAGTGGGAAATGAGCTGTGTAGGAAAGGTCCTCCAGTGCTGCTCAAACACCTGAACGTGTGTTCTGATGAGCTGGCAGTCACTGCAGCTGCCACAGTGGAGGGTGGCAGGAGAGCTGAGTTTGAGATCTCCCAAGCTGGATGGAGATGAGGAAAACCTGTCACTAGCTCTGCCCTATCCTTCAAGGAACCAATGTACAGCATGGTGCCAGAAAATTAGTAATTGCTGTGGTTTGTTTGTTTGGTTTGTTCTATATGAAATGAATCATCTGTTGATGTGAACCTCCTGTAATCTGTAGTCATCCAATAGAACCTGTGAGGAGCTCAGCTGCCCTTCAGCTTGTTTTGCACAGGGTCTGCCCTGCTCTCTGTGCACTGTTGAGGGCAAAGCTTGAGTGAAATGTTGGACACATTCCTGAACCTGAGGGCACGGTGAATCCAGCCACAGCCTGTTCTACAATGGCCGCCCATTGCATTCCTCTGTAATCTCTGACCATGGTTCTAATGTTCTCTCTTTTCAGCTGCTGGAGAAGTCATAGATCTCACAGGTGTCTCTTCTGAGCCTGAAGTCATCACTATCAGTGATGATGAGTCTCCTGTGGTAAGTAATGACTGGCACACTCTTCTCCATCTTGCATTCAAATTTGTTTTCTTGCCTGTCTTCTGAAATCTTACTGAGTACCCTGGCCTCAAAGGTTGAATGATGCCTCTGATTTGCCACAGTTTAGTCAGCCGTTCCCAGTCAGAAACACGCTCATGAACACATCAGCATGCCTGAGAACTGCTTGCAGAGAGTGGGTGAGCAACCTAAAAGGTTGTTGCTTCTGTGACTTAAAGGAGAGCACAGGAAGTCTTTGACTTCCCAAGGAAGAAGTGTTTGAGCTGCAACATCAGTTTAAGATACCTCTGTCACTGAGGTGCAAAATGCAAGTGCGGCTGACTGGTTTCTTATTCCAAGAAGCCTTTAAAAGGGTCACATTTGGTATTTTTTCCTTTTCCCCTACTAGTTGGTAAGAATATGCTTGGATCCAGCCCACAGTGCAATGTATCTGCTCAAATTTGGGATGCCGCTGCTGCTGTGCAAAACAGAAACATGCAGCAAACAAAGCACGGGAGTTACATCCTGACAGAGTTGTTCCTGAACCGTTGCAAAGAAAAGGCTTCAAATTTTACAGCAGAATTTGCATGACCCAGTGCCACATGCACCAAATGCAAGAGCAGGGCTGGGTACAGGGCTTTTTCCTCTTCAGCAGCTTTTCATACAATAAGTAGTGTTCAGGCTATCACAGGTGAAATTGCCAGTTTGGGGGAGAAAGAGAGAAAGAAATGGCTCCATCCCAAATCCAATTAGGGAACTGGAATAGGGACGCAGGAAGTACAGTGTTCAGGTGGTTCCTAAGTGGTGGTTCCATTTCCACCCCATTTCAGGACAGGCAGCAGAGCCAGCAGCAGCCACATCTTTCCAGAGTGTCAGAGAATTCAGCCGAGCCACTGGCAAAGAACGATGAAGAGGAACCTGGAGAAGATGATGGGTATGTGAGAGCGAAAGTGTCTATCAAAACTCTAATTTCAGATAAGTGGTCAAAAGATGTTTTTGCCAAGCTTTTGGGTTCTGCCTAACTCTGTGCAAATACTTCAGAGCTGGCATCTAGTGGCCTGCCTGGAAGAGAATTAAAATAAGCCCAGCAAAATCCAGCAGAAGCCTTTCTTCTCTGTTTGTGAAGCCTTAGCTTCTTAGGAGCTGTCCATCTAACATCCAATGGAAGAGGATGGCTGGATACCCCATCCACAGAAATTCTTGGAATGATTGTGTTTCTGGGCTGGGATGTTTCTTAATCAGAAGAGGGGATGTTTTAAGTACAGGTGTTTTCTCTGTTAGTAACCCTTGATGTCCAGTGAAATTTTTATCTCATGTTTAAAAGGCTGCATGTTCTTTTGGTTCTGCTCTCTTTTAGTGCATGGCCAGCAGGTCCTTCTGGTCCTCCAGTGAGGGAGGGTGACAACTCACAGGTGCAGGACAAGGGGCAGAGCCAGCAGCACTCACTTGGCCCCAGCGACACCGAGAATTCAGCTGAGCTTCGGGCAAGTGACAGTGAAGAGGAACCAAGTGATAATGATGAGTATGTGACTGATGAAGTGTCTCTCCAAAGTGCAATTTCTGATACATGGTAGAATCAGGTTTTTGCCAAACTTTTGAGTTCTACTTGATTCAGCTTGGAGAATTCTTACTTGACACGTAGTGACTTGTCCGGAAGAGAAGTAACGGAAAGAAAGCTCTAAAAACCCGCAAAATCCCGGAGGAACCTTTCTTCTCCAATCAGGAAGTCATTACTGACTTTTTCTTACATTATGCATTGAGATACACTGCCGTGCTTGCAGTACATAAAAGCTCTTGCACTGACTGTGTTTCTGGGTTGGGATGTTGCCAAATCAGAATGAGGGGTTATTTCTATTTTTGCAATTTTATGTCGTGGAAGCCCTCTGTGCTCCGTGAATTTGACAGCTGCATGTTCTTCTGGTTCTTCTCCCTCTAGTGCATGGATGACATATCTCCTGAGTCCTTCAACTTGTGAGGATGACAATGCAGAGGTGAGGATCCACAGCCCTTGCTGAGAAGCTCCAACCTGCCCATCCCTCCAAGCCCTTCCTTGATGGTGTCCATAGAGGGAGAAGCCCTTGCCAGGATGGCACTGGCAGATCTGTGTGTTCCTTGTAGTTCTAGCATTGAGTGACAGGCCGCACATAGTCCAAGTCCAGTTTGCCTGGTGCCAATAGAGCAGCAAACTGGAATTCTGTGCTGCAAATTCCTGTTGTGGCTTCTGTTGTTTAGCATCTGTCCATCTAAGACAAAATCTTTAGACTAATGATTGAGCCTTTTGGGGGAGAAAGAGGGAAAGAAAAGACTCCATGCCAAATCCACTTAGGGAACTGATAGAGGAAAGCAGGCTGTTCAGGAAGATTCAGGCACCTCCTAATCTGTCTCCATTTTTACCCCATTCTGGGAGCAGAACCAGCAAGACCCACTTGATTCCAGAGCAGCAGAGAATGCAGCTGAAGTACTGGCAGATGAGAATGAAGAGGAACCACAAGATATTGAAAGGTATGTGACAGATAAAGTGTCTCTTCAAAGTCTAATTTCTGATATATGGTAGAAAACCGGTTTCTGCCAAGCTTTATGGCTTTTCTTTTCTGTTCATGAAATCCTAATGGAATGTATCATTCTGTAACACTGTAGTAACACTGAAGAGGCTGAAGTATATGAAAGTAATTGAAATGGGGCTGGGATGTTGCTAAATCAGAAGAAGGGATGTTTTACTTTCTGGCATTTCTGTATCAATAACCTGTCATGCATGGTGCAATTAATGGCTGCATGTTCTTTCTGCATCTGTTCTCTATAACACAAGGCCCTCTGCTAGTCTCCTCTGCGTGATTTGCATGAGTTGTTACTCACAGGTAAGGATCCACCTGTTGTTGTCCTTTCAGATTAGTGGGAGGGAAAGGGACAATAGGGGAGCTCTAGAACAACTCAGTTGTTCTAGATGGGTGCTATGGGCAGCTGTCTGGAAGAACAGCCCTTGCTGGGAAACTCCAGCTTGCCCATCCCTCCAAGTCCCTCCCTGGTGGTGTCCATAGAGGAAGAAGCCCTTGCCAGAATGGCGCTGGCAGATCTGTGTGTACCTTGTAGTTCTAGCATTGACTGATAGAATTAATTACTCCCAAATTTCTGTGGTGGCGTCCTTTCTTTAGCAGCTGTTCATCTAACAGGAAGTGTCAAGGTTATCATAGCAGAACTTGCCACTTTTGGGAGAATGAGGGAAATAAACAGCGCCAGGTCAAATCCAAATAGGGAACAGGAACAAGGGAGGAGGGTGTTCAGGGGGTTCCTAAGCTGCCTCTGTTTGTCCCCTGTTGCAGCAATGAGAGCAGAATCAGCAGCACCCACTTCTTTGCTTTTCAGGGCAGCGGCTCTTTGTGCTACTGCTTTGATGCTCTTAGGCAAACTTAGAGGGTGACAGCCTAGCCTTGCTCCTCTCCTCTGCTGTAACTGCTTTCTGAGCTGGGGTTTGTGTGCAGCACCAGGGGGGCTCACCAAATCTAATTGTATCTTCTTTTCTCTCCCTTCCCATGTGCATCGATGGAAGCTTGTTGAAGGTGAGATGATGTTTTACGGTTGGTAATGGACTTTTATCTAAAATGTGATAGTTCGTTTTGTTGTACTTTCCCAAGAAAGTCGAGCAGCAGGGATTGAAACTGCTTTTAGCAAAAGGCAAGGGACAGGGCTAAAGCCTCTGGCCAGTGTCTTAGAGAACGGATGCAATGTGTGTGTGGTGGCCTCTGTCAGTCACAGTGGGAAATCCCTGCAATAAAAGTTGTAGCTGAGTACTTATGCAGAAGGAACTTTAATTTGGTAACACTTTCTGCAGTTTTGATTGATTGGTGATTGATTAGTGTTACATGGGCACTGGAGTTGCAGAGGTCATCGCTGCCTGCGGTTTCTGAGAGTTAAAAAGCATTTCTTGACCCTTCTGCTGTTACAGAGCAGGCCATTAAGAATGGTTCTCCCTGTGATTTGGTCAATATGTTGTCCACAAAAATTGGATTTGTTACTGGGGTGTGACAGGTAAATAATCATGCACTTGAGAGAGACACTGGTTGTTTATTTCAGTGTGTCACCAGTCTGGGTGCTCAGTGGTATTTCACAAATCAGACACACCCACTATCAAAATAACTTCTATTATTTATAGATTTTAACAAACAAAGAAATTAGCATTACAAGTGACATGGTTATCTCCTTAGCTCGTGTTCTGTCTTTATTTGGTTAATGATTGTCTTACTTCTCACCTTAATTAGTCCACTCAGTCTATTGCTCGGTCTCCCTCTTCTTTTGGGCTGGGGAAATTTCTTGAGTTGCTGCTCCATGAGTTGGGGGCTGCAATCTCCCCCTGCAGGAATTTTCTACCGGTCAGAGCTGCTTTCAGAAGAGTTGGGTTTCTCAGTTTCTTCCTTATCTTGGGAGTTGTGCCAGATGTCCTTTTGGCCCCTCAATTCTGCATTTTTTCTGTCCACTCTCAGTGGGCATCCTTCTCCCCAAGCTTTGTTGACCCTTCCCCAAATCTGAGCTCCTTCAAGCATTTCAAGCCCTGAACCTTTACAAGCCAATTCTACCAACAAGGAATTTGCTTTTCTGCCACCTGGGCATCAGTTTGAGCTTGTTTGTTAGTTGCTGTTTATTGAATGGAATAAATCTCCCTTCCAGGTGATTTGGTTTGAAAGTGTAGAATGCTCAAATATAGCAATACAAAGATCATCCTTCCTTCAGAAATCTTACACATATTCTACATTTTGTATCTGATATAACTTATGAAACTTACAGTTTATCAACAGCAAAGGAGAAGGGCCACCCTGAACAGCCAGGAACAGGTGGATGCCTCTGGTAATGGAACAGGAGCTAATGATGCACCTGTGGCTGACTCAGCCCCTGCAGAACAGGGAGCAGCAGAGGAGGGAGCTGCACTTTCAGAGTATGTATGGCTCATGCCCTAACAAACATGAAATTTTGTGCCCTTTGTTTTGTTTTCTGTATAGGACTAAGTTATACAGGTATGCCTGGTTTATCTTTGAGGCCTTCCCATACTCTATGTATTTCCCTCCTTCTCCCATGTTGCATGATGATCACATGATACCATTTGCATTTTGGGAGAAAAAGGCAGCCCAAGGCAGATGTACAATTTTGCACAGAACCTTAGAGATGAGTGTGAGGGTATGGCAAAGAATGGGGATTACTTGCATCAAATCCCAGAGCAAGGTGACTGACTGCACCTTTCTCCTAGTGAAAACCAGGACACACTTTCCCTCGGGGCAGGGAGACCCCCCATATGCTCATTAAATGCAGCAAACAGAGACTTAAAGACAGCAGGGTTCTTCAAAGGAAATGTGTCATGGCTAGTCAGTGCAGTTGTATGAATATGTGAGATTTTATGGATCAATAAATGTTGAAGTGTGGTTATATTAACAGCTGCATGTTCTTTCTAGTTCTGTTTCCTCCAGTGCACAGCAAGGAGGTGTCATTAGGTGTCCAATTTGCATGGATTCTTACTCAGAGGTAAGGATCCACCTATTGTGATCCTTTCTGCTATGTGGGAGGAGAAAGCCAGAAGGGGAGCTGCACAAGACTGGGATGCTGTGGGATGTGGGATGCTGTGGGCAGCTGGCTGGAAGCACAGCCCTTGCTGTGGAGCTCCATGAGTCACTTCTTGGTGAAGTGACACTGGCAGATCTGAGAGTCTCTTGTTCGTTTGATTCCAGATGCTCAAAGTGTCATTTGCCTGCTGCCAGTTGAGCAGCAAACTCAAATTCTTTCCTCCCAATACATGTTGTGATTTTCATTCTTCCAGATTATGCAAAGTGGACGACTGATTGTGACAACCCTGTGTGGCCATGTCTTCTGCAGCGAGTGCCTCCCTGTTGCCCTGGAGATTCTCGGCAGGTGCCCAACCTGCAGAATGGACCTCACTCCAGACCTATACCATCCCATTTATATATGAGTTCTTCTCTTCTCAGGACAGAGTGAGATGGATCCTGGCCAATAGGCAGCGCAGAGACTTGTTTCTTTATGTATATAGTTCTTCCTGTATATAGTTTCACTTTTGATAAATTCAATTATAAAAAAAGTTTTCATTGATTTAAATATAGTCTCTCTGCTCTTCTGTCTGCACTGTGCTGATAGACAGAGATGTTGTTTAAAAGGTGGAAATAAGGCTCTTGATTGGAGCAGTCAGAAGCTCATTCTTTTCATCTCCCTGTAGTCATTGATTTGGGGGCAATGTGCTAAAGCCATAGGCTTTGCAGCTCTTGTGGCCAGTGCGTGTTGTACGGAGAAAAAGAAACACAGCCTGCTTGGGGTGAGAGGGATTAAATTTCTCAGGCCAGACTCTGGTGGATGCTTTGGTGAAAATGTCATGACTTTATTGCTCAGAAGATGGAAAGAGTAGCAGGTTGTGCACACAGCCAAAGAAAGCAATGTTCTTTGATAAAAACTGGTACATTAACAAACTGCTGCATTTAGTGCTGTAAGGTTTCATTAGAATCTTGAGGCTTTTGAAGAAAGGTGTTTTTGAATGTCTGAAGTTGGTTACCATCTTTGAGCTGTTGGCAGTACAAGTGTGTTGTAGCTTCCTGCTGCATCTCCCCCTCCAATCCAGGGATCAGATTCCCTGTGGAGCCCGGCCAGCTGGGCAGTTGGGGTTAGGCGGGCAGAGGGAAGGACTTCTCCCCAAATCCCGGGGGCCCTGGAGAAGCGCCCACGTGAGTCCAAAGACGAGCTAGTCACACAAGCGAAGAAAGAGGCGCTCTCCCTTCAGGATTAGTTCCAAAGTTCTAGCGTCACCTCAAAGGAGTCCCGAGGAAGAGAGGGCGTGTCCCCGCCCAGACCAGCCAGATATCGGGGGCGGGGAAAACCTGACCAGCCAATGGGGGAAGGACATCAGAGTGGCTCTCTGGGGGCAAGGCCTCAGAGTGACCACTGAGGAGGGGGTGGGGGAGGAGTCCCAGCCAGGGTCCAGGTACCTGGTGACCCTAGGAGAAGGGTCTGGACAAAGGGGAGTGGTCACCAGGTGATGGACACATCACCTGGGAGGAGACAGGGGGATGGGTTGGGGTTTGATGGACATACAGGTAGTGATGGGAAAGCTGGGATGAACCAAACAGATGCAAAGAGGGGATATACAGTGCAAAGACAACTCTACAGCTTCCTTCAGTCACAGCAGTATAATCCTATGTTACACTGAAGAGAAATGCAACCGTCCAGAGATTTAAAAATTGGACATAAGAGAGGAAAGAAAATTACTTCTGTTATACAAAAGTAATAAAGAGGCACAGGCAGATCTCAGGTAAACAGTGGGAGAGTAAATTCCTTGTGCCATGAAACAGAAAACTCAGATGACCAAGCTGAACTGAGGTCTTCTTTGTGTTAAAAGTTGGTCATCTGTGTGGACATGAATCCTTAATTTTGGTTTTTCATTTTTGTCTTTATTGTATTATTTATCTGCTTCCTCAGTCATATTTCAAGATGTCCTCATATTGCCATATTTGGGTAGAGGTAGTAATAAACAAGGTTCAATGTACCCCCAATTTTTATGCGCCTTGGTCTTAATAAAAAAATGAAAACATTAGTATTAGCCTGATAAAGTGAGTTTTTGATTTTCATTTTTAACGAAACCTACTTGACTTGTCAAAATTAAACTCAAAGACAATTCTTCAACAGACACAAATAAAATTATTTAATTACAAGATGGCCATACATTTTAGACCGATGTTTTTTGGTTATCATTTTTTGGTAGACTTTTAGCTACTTGGTGGATGCAATGACAGTAAGCAGAAATGTCTTTCTAAATTATCTAAATGTCTTTCTAAAAGCTTTATGCCTAGGTGACATGTAATGCCACGTATTCTCATTAAAAGGAGCTTTTAAGGAAACAATTTATGGTCAAGTAAATTTAAGTAATGAAATGGCACTCAGCTGATTTTATAATAGGTTGAAACAGATGTTAGTATGGTTCAACACTATCAGCTGAGGCAATTTTCTTTTAAAATTTTGGTATTGGTTTAGGAATTAAAGCATTCCATGTGTATATAATTTTTAGAAAGTATTGATCTAGGAAAGCACTGATTAACAAAAAGTAACTGAAGAGTTAAAGCATTGGTTTCAGTTGTGTTGCATAGTTGTGAGCAGAAGGAAAAGCACATTTTCGGCTCATTTCATCATTGATCTGTAGGCATAGGAGAAGTGGGGTTTTTTGAGCTTTGAAGGCCAGACCACAAAGACAGCATATTTGCATTGTTCATTTCTCATAATCAGTGCTTTTGGATTCATACAAGGATCTTATATATTTGTCTATTAAATGTATATTTGGAATTGCCTTGGTGTCTTTGCATTTTTATATAAAGTATTCCATTTCCTTTGGGATTTTTCAAAAAATGGAAAAATGATCCCTACCCATTCTTCAACACCCAGCAGGTTTTCAATTACCCAAAAGGATGAATTGTAATAACAGAGAAACTTTTGTAAGAAAAGAGCCTTCTCATGTAGAGGCAGAGCTGAACATATCCTTGTGCTCTCCAGATCCCTGGATCAATTGCCACCATTCTCCGCACACCCCAGAGTGTTACAGTGTGCTCATGGGCACTCTGTGCCCCCTTACCCGGGACCCTGTGACTCTGATCAAGATAACCCTGGACGCCTCCTTCCTGCCCCAACGGGGTTGGCAGAGAGCCAGGGTAGCCCACCCTTTCATAAGTCTATATAATCCTGTTCATCATCTGAACAAATCCTGTTCATCATCTTTTGCCCCGCTCTCCCCTAATAATCACAGAATAAAGAGAGCTGCACCAACATATATCGGTGTAAGAGCCTCTTTTGGAAATCTTTGCCATCTGCTGGTAATCCTCCCCTCAAAGCCTGATAATTCAGGGGGCTGTGAGGGGGGGAACGTCACCATAACACCCAACGGGACCAGGGGCAGAGGAGCAGCCCTGTACCTGGCAGGGCTGAGACGGGTTCCCTGCTTTTCTCAGGAGCCACAGCCCTTCCTTCTGAACACAGGTCCCATGGCAGAGTGGCTAGAAGGAAAAGTGAATACTAATTCTGCTTCTTCTGCTCTGTCACCTTCCGTAGCGGAGCACGGCCTCAGGAGGAAGGTGCTGTCCCTGGGAGCAAAGCAAAACTCCTCAGCCCTGTTGGGAAACTCTAGTAGAGGAGCATTGGACCCCTGAAAATGTCAAGACTTCAGAGATTGAAATAATAATCTGAATTGTTAGACTTTCAACAGTCTGGAAAAAAAACCCAATGAAGTTTGATTCTTTTTTAATGGCTATTTACTAGGGTTAAAGTTCAAACACTCAGATAAGAGTTAAAACAGCAAAAGACGAATAAACCAGAAGGTGGAGGGTTAAGGAAGGGTTTAAATTTCTTTCTGACTTGGGGAGGTGTGGTGTGGTGGGGTTTCTTTAGCCACAGAAAGGCTCCAGTGATGCTGGGGTTGCTCAGGCTGAGGGCGTGGGAGGTGCAGCTCTGCCCCTGCTCTGCCCCTGCCCTGCCCCACGTGTGGAGCTGTGCCCAGCTGTGCCCAGCTGTGCCCAGCCCAGCAGGATGTGCCTGTGGAGCAGGGCCGGAGGAGCCGTGGGGATGTGTGGGGGCCTGGAGCAGCTGTCCCCTGGCCCGGCTGGGAGAGCCGGGGCTGTCCAGCGTGGGGAGGAGCAGGGAGCGGGGAGGCCTCACTGCGGCCTTGCGGTGCCCAAAGGGGGCAGAGAGCCATGGGGAAGGGGAAGGGTTTTAGACGAGAAGGGGAGATTGGGATCGGGTGTTTGGGAGAGCTGAGGGGGCAGTGAGACATTGGAAGGGACTGCCCAGAGAAGCTGTGGATGCCCTGTCCATGGGCCGCTCCAGGCCGGGCTGGGCCGGGCCCTGAGCGGCCTGACCTGGGGGGCGGCAGCAGCAGCAGGGGATGGCTGAGGTGCTGTCGCTGTCGAGGTAGGATGGGAATGAAGAGACTCTGACCAGAAGGCTGCTGAGAGTAAAACTCCAGTTTATTCAAAATACACTGCTCTTTTATACAGAGCTTTGTGAGCACCAACTCCATTGGTCCTGAAGTGAAAACAAGCTACACCATTGCTGCAAAGCGCTTGACGCACAGTGCTAGAACTTAACTATAAACAATGTGAAAAACAAGAGAGATAAAGAATTATTTACATTCTTCTCCAGCTCTTTCCCAGGCTAGAATCTCTCGTTTCTCTCTTTGACTGAATCTGAGACCCACAAGGTGCCTCCATGGCGTTCTGGAACTCCATGGGTGAGCACAGCAGCCATCAGTTACCTGGGCATGGAATGTTGCCACTGGTTGCCAGGGGTACTCCTGGTTCCAAGGTTCTGTTGGCACGGAGTCTGTTGAGCCAGTTGAGGGATTCTCTGCTGCGCAGCAGACGCAGAGCATCCTTCTTCTCCATCCCGCGAGGGAATAAAGAGCGATTTGGTGACTTTTGCAGGCCAAACTCTGGACTGACCGTACAGGTGAGTGCAGACGATTCGTGGAAAGGCTTCTGATGCTGAGGGGCTGGGCTGGGCTGCAGGATGGGCTGCAGGTGGGCTCAAGTACCAGAGTCATGGACTTTGCCTCTAGCTTTGGACAGGAACTGGAGACTTGGGAATGGGAGTCTTAGGGCATGGGAGTGTTCAAGAAAACTGGCAATCCAAATGGATAATCTCACCTCTACTTTTCTAATAGGTTTGGTGAGCAATTTTCTGTCACGCTGAAAAATCTGCAGTGGGCTGCCTGAAGGAACTGAAGGGATTGGTCACATCCCTGACATTCCTTTTTTGGAGTTTGTCCCGCTTCTTTTGGTGGTTGTTTTTGATCACCAAACACCATGAGCTCAGTAAGTACTTTGCAACTCAATGCAAATCTGATTCTTGAAACGTTTTCCAGGGTAGGTCTAGAAAGCATTTCAAGAGTTTGTAGCAAATGCAGAGGAACAGAAACCTTTGAAAACTTCATGTAACTTGATGTTCTGGAAATGGGAAGGTTTTGAATCTCTGTGGGGGATAGAAGTAGTGCAGAAATGCTTACGGTGTGAGCAGCAACCTGCTGGAATTGGGAACTGGTCACCTCATTTTCAAGCCATTGGGACAGTTCTTTCTCAGGGAGGTGGCTTATTGGAGATCAGGGGTGCTGTCTTTTCCCTGATGTGATGCACTCGGGTGGGAATGGCCCATAGCAGCATTTGGTGTGTATTCCAGCCTTTGCAGGAGTGTCTTCTGTATCCTTGTGTGCTGTCATTGGTGTTGCAAAACCCAAGGGCCATGTTAATATTCGTGGCAGAGAAAATGCTAAGGCTTTGTTCCCTGTCAGCGTCAGCGAAAGCGCCCTGGAGGAGCAGTTGATTCCAGACCAGCTCGGAAACGGAGCCGGCTGCTGCCCTCCAGCGCAGGTGGAACTTCGCAGATGGAGCCAATAGACCTGGAGGAAAGTGGCACACCTGCTTTTGAGCCTGGTAAGAACAGAAGTGGCTTCTGGAGGGTTGAAGACCATCTGGCCATGTGCTTTTGCCAATTTCTAGGCCTTTTACTGGGGAGGAAGGGAAACCTTGGGATTGGGGAAGCTCCTGGTATGGCATCCCTAAACAGCAAGCCTTCTGACAACAGTTTTGGTTTGTTACTGAGATCATTATTGCTGCTGCTTGGAATTTCTGCTCCTATTGGCTGCAAGTGGGAAATGAGCTGTGTAGGAAAGGTCCTCCAGTGCTGCTCAAACACCTGAACGTGTGTTCTGATGAGCTGGCAGTCACTGCAGCTGCCACAGTGGAGGGTGGCAGGAGAGCTGAGTTTGAGATCTCCCAAGCTGGATGGAGATGAGGAAAACCTGTCACTAGCTCTGCCCTATCCTTCAAGGAACCAATGTACAGCATGGTGCCAGAAAATTAGTAATTGCTGTGGTTTGTTTGTTTGGTTTGTTCTATATGAAATGAATCATCTGTTGATGTGAACCTCCTGTAATCTGTAGTCATCCAAAAGAACCTGTGAGGAGCTCAGCTGCCCTTCAGCTTGTTTTGCACAGGGTCTGCCCTGCTCTTTGTGCACTGTTGAGGGCAAAGCTTGAGTGAAATGTTGGACACATTCCTGAACCTGAGGGCACGGTGAATCCAGCCACAGCCTGTTCTACAATGGCCGCCCATTGCATTCCTCTGTAATCTCTGACCATGGTTCTAATGTTCTCTCTTTTCAGCTGCTGGAGAAGTCATAGATCTCACAGGTGTCTCTTCTGAGCCTGAAGTCATCACTATCAGTGATGATGAGTCTCCTGTGGTAAGTAATGACTGGCACACTCTTCTCCATCTTGCATTCAAATTTGTTTTCTTGCCTGTCTTCTGAAATCTTACTGAGTACCCTGGCCTCAAAGGTTGAATGATGCCTCTGATTTGCCACAGTTTAGTCAGCCGTTCCCAGTCAGAAACACGCTCATGAACACATCAGCATGCCTGAGAACTGCTTGCAGAGAGTGGGTGAGCAACCTAAAAGGTTGTTGCTTCTGTGACTTAAAGGAGAGCACAGGAAGTCTTTGACTTCCCAAGGAAGAAGTGTTTGAGCTGCAACATCAGTTTAAGATACCTCTGTCACTGAGGTGCAAAATGCAAGTGCGGCTGACTGGTTTCTTATTCCAAGAAGCCTTTAAAAGGGTCACATTTGGTATTTTTTCCTTTTCCCCTACTAGTTGGTAAGAATATGCTTGGATCCAGCCCACAGTGCAATGTATCTGCTCAAATTTGGGATGCCGCTGCTGCTGTGCAAAACAGAAACATGCAGCAAACAAAGCACGGGAGTTACATCCTGACAGAGTTGTTCCTGAACCGTTGCAAAGAAAAGGCTTCAAATTTTACAGCAGAATTTGCATGACCCAGTGCCACATGCACCAAATGCAAGAGCAGGGCTGGGTACAGGGCTTTTTCCTCTTCAGCAGCTTTTCATACAATAAGTAGTGTTCAGGCTATCACAGGTGAAATTGCCAGTTTGGGGGAGAAAGAGAGAAAGAAATGGCTCCATCCCAAATCCAATTAGGGAACTGGAATAGGGACGCAGGAAGTACAGTGTTCAGGTGGTTCCTAAGTGGTTGTTCCATTTCCACCCCATTTCAGGACAGGCAGCAGAGCCAGCAGCAGCCACATCTTTCCAGAGTGTCAGAGAATTCAGCCGAGCCACTGGCAAAGAACGATGAAGAGGAACCTGGAGAAGATGATGGGTATGTGAGAGCGAAAGTGTCTATCAAAACTCTAATTTCAGATAAGTGGTCAAAAGATGTTTTTGCCAAGCTTTTGGGTTCTGCCTAACTCTGTGCAAATACTTCAGAGCTGGCATCTAGTGGCCTGCCTGGAAGAGAATTAAAATAAGCCCAGCAAAATCCAGCAGAAGCCTTTCTTCTCTGTTTGTGAAGCCTTAGCTTCTTAGGAGCTGTCCATCTAACATCCAATGGAAGAGGATGGCTGGATACCCCATCCACAGAAATTCTTGGAATGATTGTGTTTCTGGGCTGGGATGTTTCTTAATCAGAAGAGGGGATGTTTTAAGTACAGGTGTTTTCTCTGTTAGTAACCCTTGATGTCCAGTGAAATTTTTATCTCATGTTTAAAAGGCTGCATGTTCTTTTGGTTCTGCTCTCTTTTAGTGCATGGCCAGCAGGTCCTTCTGGTCCTCCAGTGAGGGAGGGTGACAACTCACAGGTGCAGGACAAGGGGCAGAGCCAGCAGCACTCACTTGGCCCCAGTGACACCGAGAATTCAGCTGAGCTTCGGGCAAGTGACAGTGAAGAGGAACCAAGTGATAATGATGAGTATGTGACTGATGAAGTGTCTCTCCAAAGTGTAATTTCTGATACATGGTAGAATCAGGTTTTTGCCAAACTTTTGAGTTCTACTTGATTCAGCTTGGAGAATTCTTACTTGACACGTAGTGACTTGTCCGGAAGAGAAGTAACGGAAAGAAAGCTCTAAAAACCCGCAAAATCCCGGAGGAACCTTTCTTTTCCAATCAGGAAGTCATTACTGACTTTTTCTTACATTATGCATTGAGATACACTGCCGTGCTTGCAGTACATAAAAGCTCTTGCACTGACTGTGTTTCTGGGTTGGGATGTTGCCAAATCAGAATGAGGGGTTATTTCTATTTTTGCAATTTTATGTCGTGGAAGCCCTCTGTGCTCTGTGAATTTGACAGCTGCATGTTCTTCTGGTTCTTCTCCCTCTAGTGCATGGATGACATGTCTCCTGAGTCCTTCAACTTGTGAGGATGACAATGCAGAGGTGAGGATCCACAGCCCTTGCTGAGAAGCTCCAACCTGCCCATCCCTCCAAGCCCTTCCTTGATGGTGTCCATAGAGGGAGAAGCCCTTGCCAGGATGGCACTGGCAGATCTGTGTGTTCCTTGTAGTTCTAGCATTGAGTGACAGGCCGCACATAGTCCAAGTCCAGTTTGCCTGGTGCCAATAGAGCAGCAAACTGGAATTCTGTGCTGCAAATTCCTGTTGTGGCTTCTGTTGTTTAGCATCTGTCCATCTAAGACAAAATCTTTAGACTAATGATTGAGCCTTTTGGGGGAGAAAGAGGGAAAGAAAAGACTCCATGCCAAATCCACTTAGGGAACTGATAGAGGAAAGCAGGCTGTTCAGGAAGATTCAGGCACCTCCTAATCTGTCTCCATTTTTACCCCATTCTGGGAGCAGAGCCAGCAAGACCCACTTGATTCCAGAGCAGCAGAGAATGCAGCTGAAGTACTGGCAGATGAGAATGAAGAGGAACCACAAGATATTGAAAGGTATGTGACAGATAAAGTGTCTCTTCAAAGTCTAATTTCTGATATATGGTAGAAAACCGGTTTCTGCCAAGCTTTATGGCTTTTCTTTTCTGTTCATGAAATCCTAATGGAATGTATCATTCTGTAACACTGTAGTAACACTGAAGAGGCTGAAGTATATGAAAGTAATTGAAATGGGGCTGGGATGTTGCTAAATCAGAAGAAGGGATGTTTTACTTTCTGGCATTTCTGTATCAATAACCTGTCATGCATGGTGCAATTAATGGCTGCATGTTCTTTCTGCATCTGTTCTCTATAACACAAGGCCCTCTGCTAGTCTCCTCTGCGTGATTTGCATGAGTTGTTACTCACAGGTAAGGATCTACCTGTTGTTGTCCTTTCAGATTAGTGGGAGGGAAAGGGACAATAGGGGAGCTCTAGAACAACTCAGTTGTTCTAGATGGGTGCTATGGGCAGCTGTCTGGAAGAACAGCCCGTGCTGGGAAACTCCAGCTTGCCCATCCCTCCAAGTCCCTCCCTGGTGGTGTCCATAGAGGAAGAAGCCCTTGCCAGAATGGCGCTGGCAGATCTGTGTGTACCTTGTAGTTCTAGCATTGACTGATAGAATTAATTACTCCCAAATTTCTGTGGTGGCGTCCTTTCTTTAGCAGCTGTTCATCTAACAGGAAGTGTCAAGGTTATCATAGCAGAACTTGCCACTTTTGGGAGAATGAGGGAAATAAACAGCGCCAGGTCAAATCCAAATAGGGAACAGGAACAAGGGAGGAGGGTGTTCAGGGGGTTCCTATGCTGCCTCTGTTTGTCCCCTGTTGCAGCAATGAGAGCAGAATCAGCAGCACCCACTTCTTTGCTTTTCAGGGCAGCGGCTCTTTGTGCTACTGCTTTGATGCTCTTAGGCAAACTTAGAGGGTGACAGCCTAGCCTTGCTCCTCTCCTCTGCTGTAACTGCTTTCTGAGCTGGGGTTTGTGTGCAGCACCAGGGGGGCTCACCAAATCTAATTGTATCTTCTTTTCTCTCCCTTCCCATGTGCATCGATGGAAGCTTGTTGAAGGTGAGATGATGTTTTACGGTTGGTAATGGACTTTTATCTAAAATGTGATAGTTAGTTTTGTTGTACTTTCCCAAGAAAGTCGAGCAGCAGGGATTGAAACTGCTTTTAGCAAAAGGCAAGGGACAGGGCTAAAGCCTCTGGCCAGTGTCTTAGAGAACGGATGCAGTGTGTGTGTGGTGGCCTCTGTCAGTCACAGTGGGAAATCCCTGCAATAAAAGTTGTAGCTGAGTACTTATGCAGAAGGAACTTTAATTTGGTAACACTTTCTGCAGTTTTGATTGATTGGTGATTGATTAGTGTTACATGGGCACTGGAGTTGCAGAGGTCATCGCTGCCTGCGGTTTCTGAGAGTTAAAAAGCATTTCTTGACCCTTCTGCTGTTACAGAGCAGGCCATTAAGAATGGTTCTCCCTGTGATTTGGTCAATATGTTGTCCACAAAAATTGGATTTGTTACTGGGGTGTGACAGGTAAATAATCATGCACTTGAGAGAGACACTGGTTGTTTATTTCAGTGTGTCACCAGTCTGGGTGCTCAGTGGTATTTCACAAATCAGACATACCCACTATCAAAATAACTTCTATTATTTATAGATTTTAACAAACAAAGAAATTAGCATTACAAGTGACATGGTTATCTCCTTAGCTCGTGTTCTGTCTTTATTTGGTTAATGATTGTCTTACTTCTCACCTTAATTAGTCCACTCAGTCTATTGCTCGGTCTCCCTCTTCTTTTGGGCTGGGGAAATTTCTTGAGTTGCTGCTCCATGAGTTGGGGGCTGCAATCTCCCCCTGCAGGAATTTTTTACCGGTCAGAGCTGCTTTCAGAAGAGTTGGGTTTCTCAGTTTCTTCCTTATCTTGGGAGTTGTGCCAGATGTCCTTTTGGCCCCTCAATTCTGCATTTTTTCTGTCCACTCTCAGTGGGCATCCTTCTCCCCAAGCTTTGTTGACCCTTCCCCAAATCTGAGCTCCTTCAAGCATTTCAAGCCCTGAACCTTTACAAGCCAATTCTACCAACAAGGAATTTGCTTTTCTGCCACCTGGGCATCAGTTTGAGCTTGTTTGTTAGTTGCTGTTTATTGAATGGAATAAATCTCCCTTCCAGGTGATTTGGTTTGAAAGTGTAGAATGCTCAAATATAGCAATACAAAGATCATCCTTCCTTCAGAAATCTTACACATATTCTACATTTTGTATCTGATATAACTTATGAAACTTACAGTTTATCAACAGCAAAGGAGAAGGGCCACCCTGAACAGCCAGGAACAGGTGGATGCCTCTGGTAATGGAACAGGAGCTAATGATGCACCTGTGGCTGACTCAGCCCCTGCAGAACAGGGAGCAGCAGAGGAGGGAGCTGCACTTTCAGAGTATGTATGGCTCATGCCCTAACAAACATGAAATTTTGTGCCCTTTGTTTTGTTTTCTGTATAGGACTAAGTTATACAGGTATGCCTGGTTTATCTTTGAGGCCTTCCCATACTCTATGTATTTCCCTCCTTCTCCCATGTTGCATGATGATCACATGATACCATTTGCATTTTGGGAGAAAAAGGCAGCCCAAGGCAGATGTACAATTTTGCACAGAACCTTAGAGATGAGTGTGAGGGTATGGCAAAGAATGGGGATTACTTGCATCAAATCCCAGAGCAAGGTGACTGACTGCACCTTTCTCCTAGTGAAAACCAGGACACACTTTCCCTCGGGGCAGGGAGACCCCCCATATGCTCATTAAATGCAGCAAACAGAGACTTAAAGACAGCAGGGTTCTTCAAAGGAAATGTGTCATGGCTAGTCAGTGCAGTTGTATGAATATGTGAGATTTTATGGATCAATAAATGTTGAAGTGTGGTTATATTAACAGCTGCATGTTCTTTCTAGTTCTGTTTCCTCCAGTGCACAGCAAGGAGGTGTCATTAGGTGTCCAATTTGCATGGATTCTTACTCAGAGGTAAGGATCCACCTATTGTGATCCTTTCTGCTATGTGGGAGGAGAAAGCCAGAAGGGGAGCTGCACAAGACTGGGATGCTGTGGGATGTGGGATGCTGTGGGCAGCTGGCTGGAAGCACAGCCCTTGCTGTGGAGCTCCATGAGTCACTTCTTGGTGAAGTGACACTGGCAGATCTGAGAGTCTCTTGTTCGTTTGATTCCAGATGCTCAAAGTGTCATTTGCCTGCTGCCAGTTGAGCAGCAAACTCAAATTCTTTCCTCCCAATACATGTTGTGATTTTCATTCTTCCAGATTATGCAAAGTGGACGACTGATTGTGACAACCCTGTGTGGCCATGTCTTCTGCAGCGAGTGCCTCCCTGTTGCCCTGGAGATTCTCGGCAGGTGCCCAACCTGCAGAATGGACCTCACTCCAGACCTATACCATCCCATTTATATATGAGTTCTTCTCTTCTCAGGACAGAGTGAGATGGATCCTGGCCAATAGGCAGCGCAGAGACTTGTTTCTTTATGTATATAGTTCTTCCTGTATATAGTTTCACTTTTGATAAATTCAATTATAAAAAAAGTTTTCATTGATTTAAATATAGTCTCTCTGCTCTTCTGTCTGCACTGTGCTGATAGACAGAGATGTTGTTTAAAAGGTGGAAATAAGGCTCTTGATTGGAGCAGTCAGAAGCTCATTCTTTTCATCTCCCTGTAGTCATTGATTTGGGGGCAATGTGCTAAAGCCATAGGCTTTGCAGCTCTTGTGGCCAGTGCGTGTTGTACGGAGAAAAAGAAACACAGCCTGCTTGGGGTGAGAGGGATTAAATTTCTCAGGCCAGACTCTGGTGGATGCTTTGGTGAAAATGTCATGACTTTATTGCTCAGAAGATGGAAAGAGTAGCAGGTTGTGCACACAGCCAAAGAAAGCAATGTTCTTTGATAAAAACTGGTACATTAACAAACTGCTGCATTTAGATTTCTCAAGGAAGCTGCAGATTTAAATGGAAATAATAGATGTTTCAGGTTAGAGGGCTTCTAAGAGGCCTTCATCTCATTTGCCCAGGGTTAGAAATGAGAGTGACATCCATAGAGATTCCTTGAGTTGTCCTTCTGGCTGAAAGATTTATTTTTCTGAAATTTTTGGAAACCACTCCAGTCTTCAGAACCTTTCAAGGACAATAAGCAGCCGCCTCATGATGATGCCAGCCTGCTCTCCCTGGACTCTCAGATGGGTCCTATTTACTTGTATGGACTTGTATGAGTTAGAGAACTGCACCCAAGTAGGGTAAAAGTTTTGGCTGTGGTAGCATGGGAAATGGCAAACATGGAGGAAATGGGTAAGTTTTCTGACCTCTGAAATAAACATGGATAAGTCTAAATTTGTGGTAGGTGAGGGACAGGCGAACGGAAGATCTTGGGATGTGACGGAAAGATAGACCCCTCCCTCTCTCTCTCTCCCCCACGCTATCTATCGACCCCAGGAGCCTCAGAAGAATGTAGCCACACCTGCCCTGGTAAATTTCCACTACCCAACTAACCCCTAAGACCCCCAACCCCCCTCTGACGTAGCAAAAAGCCCCAAAACTATTTAAACCCACGAGATAAGATAATAAACGCCTTTTCAACCGTCTGCCATATTGGTGTATGCGTCTGTTGATTAGCCCGAGCAGCCCGGCCGAGACCAGGCTGCCGTGCTGCCATCTGAACCAGGTCCCTGGTTGTCCTTTATAAAGGCAACAAAATTGTAATTTTTAACTTACTTGCATAAGAAAAAAAAAGCCAGATAATACCCTCATCTAGTAGCTACCCTACCAATGTTTAGATGTTTTAGCCTATCATTCTCCAGATAGCTGGCATAGTTCTGGTGCTGGCATGTGGAGAGGAGCAGTGGGGTATAAATGTGCAGAGGTAAGGGTGAGCTGAATGGAGCATGGTTATTTGACACACTCCAGCAGCAGAACTCTCACTGTCTCTCTAGCAATTTTGTTTCCTTCCCCTTTCTATGTTTGTAGAAAGGTTTTTAATCTGGTATGTCCTGGACTGTGGACCATTGATGGGTTATCTGTGGCTGTTTGAATTGATAGAGGTAAGAGGTGCTTATGTGGTGTTTAGGTTTTTCTTTTTTGTGACATGTTGATCTCCAATTTAGTTTTTCATTCAGTCTGTATAAAAAATACACATTACAACACAAGCATAAGGTGAAAAAAATCATGTAGGTGATTTTAATAGCTTATATGCAAAGAATCCTACTATTTTGCAAAGAAAATTTAAAAATGGTGGTCTGGGATAACATAACCAAGTTCTTGTAGAGCTTTCGGGGTGCCAATAAGTTTTTCAAACTCAAAGTTAAGACATTGCATTTTATAACATGCATATTTCTTTGTGGTATTTGTATTTAGCCAGCGGAATGTCCCACAACAACTACCATTGAGTCGGGTTTTAAATTTGGTTTTCAAATAGAGGGGGCTTTAAATAAGGACAACAAAGTTATGCATAGTTGAAATAGACAATAGGGAAGGATCATGGGACATGGAATCCTCATGGTTTAGAACTTAGGCCAAGAATTTTGAGCCAACTTCTATTAATTACAAGCTTTGTTGCTCCTTTCTCAGAGATGTCAAGTCCAGATCACTGTAGGCAACCAGAAGAATCAAAGCTCTAATTCACTACTGCAAATCCCAGGCACCCTCCTTCAACTGAGATTTGCAATGGGCAACTTCCTAAAATTAACTTTTCTTCAGTTTTATTCTGCAACTATGAAAAGGCTGTGGAATCACCAGGCTTCTGGTTATTATGAGGTTTGTCCAGCTAACATTACTTTTCAGCTCAAACTGTGGATTCTCTCATGAATAAACACCAATTTTGGCATCCCATTTTGCAGTGTTACAGTTCCTGAGCTATAAGACATATATTTTGCTATAGTTCAATATAAGCTCGGAGGATGACATGTTGGGCTGATAATAACTCCTGGTGTAGTTTTCTGGCATTGCTCTCTTAAACAAAATCACATCAGATATAGACTATAGAGTTGCCTGAGAGGTCAGCAGTTATAGTAGGTGCATGTAATTTTGCACACATTTAACTAATTTTGTAGAAAGAGCTAATGTTTGGCACCTGTGAAGGTTGTTTTTATTCATCTGGCATGTTTCCATTCAAATACCCATTTAATGTGGTCAGCAACTATAGAAATAGTTAAACAGTACTGTAAATGGACATATTTTCTTTGTTGGGATGATCGCTGACACACTGAATTCTTTTCTTTAAGTAATTGGACCACAAGCATTTCTTTACTTTGGAAAAAGGAGGCAAAAAGCTCTAGTAAATATGCTTCCTTTCAGTTTTCATATTTGCAGTGTTTATATAGGGGGATATAATTAGAATTTCAGGATAAATTGCACAAGGTATTGGAAGAAAATCAAGACTAAAATAAACATTCAATTCCTTTTTTTTTTTTTTTTTCTTGGATTTGACCATTGCACACAAACATTTGGTTATAAATAGATACCTTGTCTGTGTTGGGGTAGCATTTTACATTCAAAGTAGGATTCTGGGAAAGAAAATACTTTTCAAAGTGATGTGAAGCAAACATGTAATTTGAAACCTTTGGTTAGTTTATGAATCTTTACCACAATTGGATTACATTTACATGCTCTGTAGTAAATACCAAAAAGCCCTCTGAAGTAAAACATGTGCCAGCTGAATAATCCTTATTGAGAGAACTTGCTACAGCAGTTGTTCTTAGCTCTTGATAAGTTTGCATTAGCAGGGTATTGTGTACTATTGATATACACAGTAGCTACTGTTACAAGAATAAACACCACTGGCATGTACACTGTCAACCTGAGAGACATAAATCAGCTTACCTTACCTGAAAGAAGTGGGAGCACTGAAGTTCTGAGGAGAACACAGTACCATTCTGTGTCTACCATCCTTATACAGAATTTGCTACTCTATGTAGAGATTGCTGGAAAACATAGTTTCATGTTTTTCCTTGTGAAACTAATCTTGAAGAATGTTAGTGCCTCTCTGAAGATCTGTTAACCAGGAAAATGTAGGCACACACATACACATAATTCCTAGGAATTAATACTTAATATACAGAGAAGAGTCACTGCAGCACAGAAGACAGTAAGATAAAATTTTCAGCTGGTGTTCTCAAGCTGTGCTTTTGAAGACTAGCGCTTTCTGCCTGGATGATCAAGTCCACTAGATTCATTCCTTATACAAAGCACAGTAGGTTTCTGTAAGTAGTGTCTGACTCCCCTGGTTGTATGTATGCACCTTCCATTTATTGAGAAAGAGTAGAAAATACCTTTATTTGGTAATTTGCTGGTTTGAACCAAGAAAATCAAAGCTGAATTTGGCACCCATGAAAACCAAACAGGAAGAAATTACTCAAAGCACTAAATGCCAGAAGGTGCTAGTTTAATTCTAATCAATACTCCAGACCTTGCTGTGCTGTCACTGTGTGAGGAGTGAGAAACTCAGTCAGGTTTTGACTTGCAGAAGGAATCAGTAGAAATTTCTATGAGAGAAGTCCGTAGGGCACACTGATACAGTATTCCTTGGGGTTGCATACACTGTACAGAGTTGCCCTAGAAGTGAGCACACCTAACTTTTCATTCATCAGTGCTGTAGATGTTGGGGAAATGATTCATAAACTAAATGAATTAAAAGTCCAGGACAACTACGTTTGGCTTCAATATTTTTTGCTTGAATCCAAAAATCATAATCTTCTGGGAGCCAAGAACCAGAGATTAGCATCTTCGGTGTCATTTACAGCACAAACAAACCTGACCCTTTAAGTAGACTTCTTTTGGTTTCTTCCTGATTTAACATGCTTAAAATATATTCACTTTTCCTTAGGTGATCACTGCCTTTACTTTCAGTGAAAGTAAAAACTGAGTACCATGCAAGTCTGACAATCTGATTTTCTGATGGGCAGCTGGCATTCTTTAACTGCACTTAAAGGAAAAACGACCCCTCGTTTACCTGGATAGTTTCCCTCTGCCTTTGAGAGCTGACAGTTTGTCACTTTAAAGGTTCAGCTTTTACACTATTCAGATTATTGCAAAATATTTTAGAGCAGCTTAGGTTATGACTGATGAAGAAGGTATGATGGAAGAAGGTAGACCTTTCTATAGATACTTTCCTATCTGCTCTTCAACTCTAATAGTTCCCCTACTTGACCAAGCATAGTTCTCAGTCATGGCTGGTTGATAAGGGAAGAGCAACTGGTGTCAGCTACCTGCACTCATGCAAAGCATTTGATAATGTCCCACACAACTTCCTTGTCTCTAAACTGGAGAGGCATGGATACGATGGATGTACCACTGAATGCATAAGGAATTGGCTGCATGGTTGCACTCAAAGAGTTGTGGTCAAATGGCTTCATGTCCAAGTGGAGAGCAATTACAAGAGGTGTTCCTCAGGGGCTGGTGTTAGGACTGGCACTTTCTAATGTCTTTGTCTCTGACATGGACAGTGGAATTTTAGTGCACTCTCAGACAGTTTGCTGACAATACCAAGCTGAGTGGTGGGGTCGACACACTGGAGGGAAGGGATGTCACCCAGAGGGACCTTGGCAGGCTCAACAAGAGGCTCCATGCAAACCTCATGATATTCAGCAAAGCCAGGTGCCAGGTTCTGGACAAGCACAAATATACAGGCTGGGTGAAGCACAAATACAGGCTGTGTGAAGAATAGCTTGAGAGCAGCCCTGAGGAGAAAGACTTGGGAATGTTGGTGGATGAGAAGCTCAACACAGCTCATTGATGTGCACTTGAGAAGGCTTGGAGGAATCGCATCAGTGTGGAGTAGTACCTGAAAGGAAGGTGCTGTAAAGCAGATGGAGCCAGGTACTTGCCAGTACTGCCCAGTGACAAGAAAGAGGCTATGGACTCAAACAGGAGATTCCAGCTGAACATGAAGAAACACTTTTTCACCCCGAGGGTGACTAACACTGGCATGAGTTGCCCAGAGAGGGTGAGTGACTGAATACTGGCATGGGTTGCCCAGAGAGGCTTTCAGCCTCAGAAGAATGCAAAAGCTAGCTGGACACAGTCCTGAGCAACCAGATGTAGGTGACCTGCTTGAGGAGGGAGGTTGAACCAGTAACCAAAAAAGGTCCTTTTCACTCTCAACTATTCTTTCAGAGTTTTCAGTTTAATATAAAGTTGGACAGAGAATCTGGGTCAACAGTATCAAAATTAAATGAAAACTCTTCCTCAGAGCATCTGCAGTAAGTTTACCTGCCTTCTATTTCCCCTTGGTATCTCAAAATATACTAGGAATTTTCTGTATGTCAAAACAAGATTGAAATCAAATAAAGAATTCCATTAGACAGCCATTTTCCCCATGAGAATAGCAACTTAAACTCATTTATATGAGCAGTTCTAGGTCAATTTATCAGCAACTAGTACCAGACAATGCATGTCATTACACAACTATAGCTGAGCTTAGGCAAGCAAAGATACAGCACCTGAAAACAAATGAAACCTGGTTTTCCTGAGGGAAAACCAGGACCAAGAGTGATTTATTTATTTTCAGCTAATTTATTCCATGTTTGCTAGAATTCATATAGAAACTCAAGTTCATTATAAGAAAAATAAAACAGCCTAAAGAACGAGGTTAAAGTGGTGCTTGATCATTTCTCTCTGGAAAGGCATTGTTATAATTTATAATTTATATAGGAAGTCTGTGCAGCATACCCACACTTGCCCTCTCTCTCCTCCCCAGTATTGGCAAAAAGCCCAAGGCACAGGGAGGAACAAAGTTATGAAAACTGTTTGAGAGTCTAAGCTGGTACCTTAGGCAGTTGTAAATAATTTTCTTCTGGTTCTGCATCTCCTAGTGTATTTCTTGCTGTAAGGACCATAATTCATGAGCAGTTACAATTGAATGCATGCTGCACCAGATTATTTGCTGCTTTTGTCATAAAGAAAATTCTGGTAACTTTTCAGGTTGATTTATGGCTCTTCCTTATATATTAAAGTTCTTATACAACCCAAGAAGTCCTAGCTTGCAGTTTTGGCTCATGAAAGAGAAAACTTAGTTGAAGTTCATATTTTTTTTCAGGTAATGTACAAAACTGCTAGGCTGCTTAATTCAATACAGTTCCTATTAGAATTATGATCAAGAACATGTCTTCATGCAAATCTCTTCTGTTAATGTTACCTTTTTTCTTTTGTTGAAATTATAGCAAAAATTGTGAGGTTAAGTTTGGTTTCAAGTCACATATTTGTTGTTTTTGATTCCTAAAAGCTTTTTAATAGTTATCCTCTGCATGACATATGTGACTCTTTTCCTGTTTTGTTTTATTTATATTTTATTTAGTTATGGAGATTAATCTGGTGATTACATTTTTGGTTTTTGGGTTGTTTTCTTCTTTAAAGAATCTGTCATCTGCCTCTAATGTTGTTGAACAGAAGGTTTTTATGCACCTCTTGCCCATGAAAAACATAGTGTGCTGTTGATCCTAAGTGTTGCTGAGTGTGTATTTTCTTGCCATATAAGTAATATTTCTTCGGCAAATTCCACTAAGGCTGAATGCCTTGCTTCTGCCTCGGTTTTGGTCTCTTCCTTCTGACTGCTAAATGCATGTGCATGCAGCCCATGGAGACAATCATTACTTAAGTGACAAATACCGATGATGTAGCATGGTGTTCTTGTGTTCAAGCATTTGCCTTCCTGAGGAAAGCAGGCAGCATCAAGCGTTGGCTGCAGGGTTTAAAACTGGACATGAAGAGCTGTAGCATGATCTGAAAAACACATGCTATAAAGCTATAGGAGCTGTATTGGACTCATTGTATTGCTGAAACAGTAGAACCTTAGAAAAACTACATGGAAAAAAGTGAGGTAAAGTAGACTGACTCTCTAATGAACAGGGTAATATTAAATTTGGGGGATTATCATTCTGATGTCCTGTGCAAAATATCATTTGGTATCAAAATTGGTAATGTGGAGAGCTAGAAATCTTTTAAAATTATATATGCATATTTTATACATATGACCTTTTACAGGGTTTTGAAAGGCAAATTATTGTTTATTTACAGGGAAAGCTAACTTCTTTGCACTGTAATGAAATACAGTAAACTTCAACAAAAATACTACTCATAGTTTTTAAAGAAGGATTAAGTATATGTGAAAAAAACGGGAAGAAACCAAATTAATTTGGAAGACTTCACGCAGAAAAAGCATAAAGAACAGGGCTTATCTGTATAGAAGGTAATTGGATACTACAGTGTCTGACAGGTTGGATGACTTTCTTACCCTTTCAAGAAGGTTTGCTAAGAGAGAGTTGGAGTATGAGAGTGATTTAGCTGATTGCATCGCTTATAGTTTTCTTGGTACTTTCAAGTTTTCGTATTAGCATGGAAGTCATAGAGATTCTTACCTTCCACGTGACAGAGATAATATTTACTTAATAAATTTTGTCTTTAAATATACCACAGAATTTCATAGCCCCAGAGGAAAAGTAGTGACATTGAAAGTGTCATGGGAACTTTCGACTTGGATTCTTTCCTTCTGTTCCCTTTCATAAGAACTATACATGTTACATCAGAAACACAAATACAGACTGTGATCCTGCTTGCCATTAACTGCAAATCAAGTGTTTTTTACACAGGTTGTGGTGTGATTTAGTGACTTGGGATGGTGTAGGATTTGCAATCAACTTTCTCAGCCTCAATTAGGATGAAGTACCTAGAAAAGAGGAAGGATGGATTTGTGGTTTAAGTATGAAATTGAAAAACAGGAGATCTGTTCTTGATTCGATAACAGACTGATTTGTGGAAAAGTAATTTTTCTGTTCCCGAATTTTTATGTTCCTTAATTTCTGCTTATGTAAATATGAGTATTATTGACTGATTCTGCTGAATAGATGACTTGATTTATTAACATTCATAATGTGCTTTAAGACAAGGAGGAAATCATTATTAGGAAAGTGGATTTGAAAGAACTTATTACCTTCCTCAAAGAAAAGTTACTTGACAGTAGAATACCCTGAAAGCAATATCGTCTATTGGTGTGTTTTATGTCCAGTTCATAGGTATGTGTAACAATGAAGATAAATTTTAAAGTACTTTCTGTGTGATTTCTGTCATATCTACCATAGTCTGTCATCTGCCATATTTACCAATATCTGTCAGCCTAAAATGTGTGCCACTTGTATCTTTATAGCTCTATTTAAAAAAATATATTGCCTGTCCAGATGATGCCACGGACTATTCTGGAAACTGTTTCTGTTCTGTTGGTTTTCCCCTTCGAGAATGGTTATTAGCAACAAAGAGCATACAAAAACCTAGAGTTGGAGTTCATCCTGCATCAGAAGTTTGTAACACTGAGACTGCCGGGCACAGCCTGCCACAGGTGAAGTAAAAGTAGTGCTCTTAGAGAGAAGCAGGTCCCAAGCACACAAGGTTTATTTCATTACACAAAACTGCAAATAAGCTTGTCTTCCTTAGAACTGGGTTTCCTGTTGTTTACATGTGGTTTTAGTTGATGCTCCTTGCATTACCAGTTACATAAATGGCCCATGACAGTGATTCTTGATTCTTTAATGCAGTATACACTGCCAACAGACTCTGCACCGTACTGTTGTGGATTTTTGAAACATCACTACTGAGCAGTGCACTGCACACATTCCCGCATGTGTAGTTAAACTGCAGTGTGCCAGATGTCACTCTGTCACACTTGTCGCCCCAGAAGCAGCAGTTGCCCTCACCACCTTTACCCTCCCTGCAGCAGAATTAGCAAGCCCCTCTCTCAAAGCATTTCCTCACTCTCTGCTGCCTTATCACCAGGATTCAGATTTGTGTGCAGTCAGATGTGCTTCATCACTTATGGTGGAGAATAGAATATGTACCTGGGACTTTATTCCCTTGGAAGTTATAGGTAATTCAGAACCTAATGAGCTTGCTGGCATGGGCAGCTGTAAGTATTTTCAACTCTTCCTCTGCTGTCAACACAGTATATCTTATCAAGTTTAGGGTCTTGATTTGCATAGAAAGGTCTCAATCTGAGCTCAATATACGCATGAGACTAGAAGTCTGAGATGAAGATCATGACTGATAGTGTGGCTATTTTGGCACAAGACACATAAAGATAATTATGGAAGAATGGAGAAGAGTTTAAAAAAAAAAAAACCAACCAGGAAGGATCACTGTGCTTGCATAAAATGATCACTTTTTCAGGCAAAAATCACCTTCCTATGAGTTTTGACTTTTTTAAACAGAAGAATAGCAGCATTGCTATTCAAAATACTATCTTCCTCTCTGTTTCTGCTTCATTGTTGCTAATTTGCGGCTAAAAACCTGACAATCATGTTATGCTTAACCAATTGTCATGCCAGTATCTTTAAAGAAACTATTTGGACATTTGTTCTAGTCAATCATCTGAGTATTTGATGCACAGCTGCTGGACTTCTAGAGTTAGTTAAGTCTTGATGGACATCAGGTCAGCCCACCCGATGGCATCAGCATTTTGCCAGACTTTCATACTTCTTCTCTAACATAAGGCGCAAAAGTGCTTTTTACTGTCATACTGCCAACAACTTCTCCACCTCCATCTTCTATACAGTATCTTGATGCATACTCACACAACTTAATACATCTTTAACTGATCAAGAGATCCGGTTGTTGGACAGTCACTCAGTAATCCTTCTACTATCATGGATATGAGAAACTGCCTTGTTTAAAGAACTCCACTAGTCATGATGAACCATTGCCAAAACAAATGAATTCACAAGTGAGTGGATGTTCAGTTCCACTGATGGGTATGGAAGTGTAATATGTGATCTTTCAGTGACTGGTTAACTGGTTTTCTGGGTTGATGTTCCAAAACAAATTGTAAAGGCAGCAGAAGTCAACCAAGAGCAGACAATCTTAATTAGAGTAGGCACCATGTCTGACCAGCACACTAGTATTAACATAGAAGAGAGTCAAACAGGCTGCTGAGGAAGTCTTAAATACTCAGTGCAGTCTGGAGAGATGAAATGATCTTACTGCCATTTGCAAGTGAACATGCCTTAAAGGAATAGTATGTGCTTTAAAATTGTTGTGTACATTAAGTACCATTATGCAGCATTGCATTCAAGGAATTGATTTTATTACATGTCCCTTTAGACATGGGAGGGAAAGTGTCAGGTTGCCCTAGACCTTAATTCAGAGTGATGTTCAAATGTTGGTTTTGGCACATGTCCTGGACTTGGCAGTGGTGTAATTTGTGTACACTTTTTTTTTTTTTCCCTACAAGATGGAAAGGCACATACAGACGCTTTTGCCAGAAAGAAATCCTTCTGTTTACCCCTTTTGCCCATTAAATCTGCAAAGTCTCTTATACTACACCACACATCCAAGAGAAAAAAAAACAATTATCAATCAGTCAAGAGCTGGCAATCAGCTGTATATTTCAGCAGGGATCTAATACAAGCCAGATGCTCTTCTGTCTTTCCCAAACAGCATCGTGTCACTGCATTCACTGCTTGGCTATCAGCTTCTCAAGTGAATGGATGGAACCAGGTTTGGTCCTCAGTGCAATTTTTATATCCGAGTTCTCTGAGGGGGCTTGGATGTTATCTGAGCACAGGTACAAGCACCTTGCAGAATCATCCCCTTGCAGGTTCTACAGTTGTTTCTTCCCCTGTGTCTGAGAAGTTCTGAGCTGATGCTGTGGACAAAATCATGGGAATTGTATGGTCACGAAAAGATGAATAAAAGAGGGGAAGGAGCATTGGAGGAGATCTTCTGCTCAAATATGAGCACAAAGTAGTAAAACCATTCTGAGGAAAGGTGTAATTTTTCAAGGCTTACTAGCACAACCTGTATGTTGTGCAAAAATTTGCCACCTTTGTGCAGTATAACTTGAATAATCTGTGAAGTGTTTTTAGGGTGGAAAAGTCGTGGTGGGTATCCAGCCGCTTTCTGAAGGGTTTGGCTTATGTATAATAGCACAATCCAGGGAAAATTCTCGTTTTCTGCTTCTAAGCTACAGCCAGACTCTTGTAGGAACAGCTGATGAGCTTTAGCCTTGATGTAGGCATAATTTAAACAAACGCTGCAACCCAGTCTCAGTGCTTGACCCCATCTGTCTGTAACCAGAGAGATCCCAGAACAGCTCTGACCCTAAACTGGTGACAGGCTGCTATTAGAAGTGTCCTTTGGTAAGTCTCAAAGCCATAGTTCATAGAAACCAAACAAAAATAAGGGCTGTATTTTAACATGTTAGTGGTGAGTACAGATGCAGTCATTGCTGTCGGTAGCAGTGCAAGCACATAACATGCTGTGTGGTTAGTATTTAAACTTATCACCTGTTCTTCTGGAAGGGCTGGACACCTGATGTCACACACGCCAACACCCAAGAGCTATTAATAGGAGTATTTGAGACAGAAAAAAACCATATATACCTTGCAAGTCTTTAAAACAGCTTTGTTGTTGGGGAGGTTTCGTTGGTAAAAGAAGGTCGGATCGTGACGCTCTTGGTTTAGACGGGAGCTTTGCAGAGAGGAGGGCGTAACCATCTTCCTTCAGGAAGTTCAAGATACAAAAGCTCATGACAAGGAAGCCCACCCTTCTCGGTGCCCCCAGAGCGCGGTTTGTGCCTCGCTGTCCGCAGCGGCTGGGGCTCGCTACCGCTCTCTCCCGCCCCAGGTGTCCCACGCACGCCAGGTGCCCCTGGCAGGGGGAGGCGGCCCCGGGCGGGCGGCGGGCGCCTCTGCCGGGGTCGGGCGGCGCTGCCGCTCCCCGCGCCGCGCCTCCTCCGCCTGGCAGCCAGGCGGGCGGGCAGGGAGAAGGAGAGGGAACGGGAAAGGGAGGGCGCCGAGCTCGCCGCCGCTCCGGAGCCGCGGCAGCGCGGCCGGCCTGGGCGGCAGCCGGACCCCCGCCCGCCCGGCAGCGGGAACGCCTCCGCCACCGCCGCTTGCCCGGGGCTGCCTCGGCGGCCAGCGGAGCTCCCGCCGGCCATGGAGCTCTCCCTGCGGCTGCTCCTGGCGTCCTGCCTCTCGCTGGGGGCGGCCGGGGAATTTGACAGAAGGTAGGCGCGGGGAGAGCGGGGGCGGCGGCCGGGACCGGCCGGGCAGGGCCAAGTCGGCGTTCCCTCGGGGAGAGCGGAGGTAGCCCGGGCTCTCCCCTTTTTGACGCGGCGCGCCGTGGTGGTCCCCGGGCTCCTGCCTGCACCGGCCCCCGGGGCTGGCTGCCGGCGAGGCGGGGGCGGCCGGAGCCCTGGGCAGGAGGCGTGTGGCGCTCCGCTCCCCGGTGCGGGCGGCGGTGCCCGCGGGCTGGCCGGCCGGGGGGCGCAGGTGGAGGCGCGGGGCCGCCGAGGGCGCTCCCGGGGCTCCCGGCACGGGCCCGCCGGCCCCCGAGCCTCCCGCCCTGCCCGGTGCCGCGCGGTGCTCGGCAGCCTAAACACGGGCTTAGGTGTAAGATAAGTTTATTGCTCTGGCGGGGCTGCGTCCCGCAAGAATTAAAAACAAAGCGCATCGCGTGCTGCAGAGATAAAATTAGCTTATTGACGCCCGGAGGCAGTCGAAGCATACGGCGGCGGGGATCGCGGCTCAAGTTCTGACACGAAGCTCGGGGCGCGTGTGCCCGCGGGCCGTGTCGCGTCGTGTCGTGTCAAGTGTCGCGACCGGCGGCGCTGCAGGGAGCGGGCACTGCGCCGTGCGGGGCAAGCGGCCAGCGCGACCCCCGCCCTCCCCAGGGATTATTTATGGGTTTGGTTTTTTTTTAATAGGATCTGTTCACATGCAGCGCTCACGGGGTTTCAGCCTGTCGTTTAAAGACATTACTGCTTCGTGTCAATAGTTTGTAGCTGTGTGAGGCTGTGGTATCTTTTCCTTGGAATAAGACTACAGCTCTCATTTTGTATTTTATTTCTGTTTAACAGTCCAAGAAGATATTTTTTTCATTCTTTTTTTCCTTTTATGTTTCAGTGAGAAAATTTTTCATATATTGTAAAACTTTATGATGGCGTTTATTCCATACTGTAGGTTCTGTTTCAGACTTCTGAACTTCTGTTCAGTGCCAGCCTGGGAGTGGCAGCAATGAGCATACTTCAAAGCATGTTAGCTTTTTCAGGCTTTGCTCATTATCCTATTATTTCCCTTCTTCACCTGTTGGCATTTGAATTGTTTGAACTAAACAAAGTATTAATGATAGAAATATCCCAAGGCTCAGCTGAGAGCAGTTACTCTCTTCAAAAAAATGAAAAAAAAAATTATATATCTCTATACACAGGAGAGGTATTTGCTGTTCTTTGTCTTTTGGGTTTTTTGGTTGGTTGGTAGATTAATTTTTTTTTTTTTACTCTAGGATGCTATGAGCTACTTTTAAAATGTTTCACCAGACTTTGTTGAACTGTCTTGTACAGGTGGCCCAGACATATGGTCTCTTCTGCAGGACTGTGTCGGTTTGGAAGCAGAATTGACTGCTGCTGGGGCTGGGCCCGAGTGGCCTGGGGACAGTGCCAACGTGAGTATCACTGCTGCTGGGGCTTCTAGTCACTTGTAGAGAAGGCTTGTACACACCTAGTCATGTCTTTCACGTGTTCACACACATCCTTACAATGCAGGGCTAGGCTTTGCACGTGTGCGCCTGACTGACTTAGAAGGATGCTGTCATGTTAAAATTCTGTCTGTTTTTAACAGTGCTAAAAATGATTGCAGTCAAATAAAGTAAAATGGAGTTTTACTTTAGGGCAATGAGAATTTGAAAATTTCTGTTTGGCTTCTGCTTTGTTTCGTGCTCTGATCTTATAACCTGGTGTAACTACGCTGTGTCATGTTACAGGTATTGCAAGGTGATAATATTTGCATCCAAGAAGGAAACCAAAATTACTGATATTTCACTTAGAAATTTTGATGGAAATGTTCCAATAAGTATTAAGCTCAAGTGTTCTTTCAGTAAACCCAAACTAAGGGAATAAATCTGCCTGACAGCATCCTTTTACTGGGTCACACGTGAAGAAAAACATCTCTGAGATTCTCACATCTATCAAGACTCTTTGATATGACTGCAGGATAAAACAGTAGATAAGTCTTCATCATTAACTACACCTTCAGTAGGAATTCTGTGGAGGCAGCTAGTACTGTCTAGAAATTAAAATTGTTAGGAGTGGTGTAGAGACTTCAGCTTGTTAAAATTACAGCCTTTCATACTGAGGATGCTTACTCATGTGTTTAACACTCATACATGAAGGACATCCTGAAGTTTTTGCAGAAGCAAGCCTATAAACACTGGTCCTTAGCTTTTTTTATTTTATTTTTTTATTTAGACAGAAACATATGTGGATGAGATAATTTTGTGCCAAGCCATTTCCAAAATAAAACAGGTGTTAAATGCTGTAAGTTCATAGTCTGCAGGTCAAATATTTGGCAAAGATAGGAAAAGCCTTGGAAATGCAACTCTCAGCAAAGGTTTTGTTCAAATCTGTAAACAGCAAAACTGGTTTCTCTCTTCCCAAGTATGTTAGAAGCCCACAGTGTTTAATAGTTACATAAGATGACTAGTAAAAAACTAAAGAAAGTACTTCTGGAATGCAACATCCCTGATACTGTTTCTTTGATGCAGAGTTCTCAGGTTGATATCTCTCAATTATCTATGAATAATTTTGATTTTTAGGGCTCTAATTGGTAACAAGTAATCCTTGCCTTGGCATGAATATTTATGAAGACAGAAGAAGAATATTTAGTTGCTTGATTGAGGCTACTCCAGAGGCAATAGGATCTATGTCCATCTTTCGTGATGCAGTTTTATTTGAAAATCACTGTGTGTTTAAATGTTTGAGGCTATGAAGGCTTAACTGGCAAATATCAATAATTTGATTTAAAACAAACAAACCAAAACCAAAAGAGTCCAACCTAGTGTGTCACTTTTCTTAGACAAGTTGTCTTCCATATTGCGACCATAAATCATAGCTCATGCTTAGGTGAAAGTTAATTTCTCATTATTACCCAATCTGATTTGTGTTTGCATTTTTATGATCTTGGGAGACAGAAGTTGCATAAATTTATACTAAAAAGATTAATAATTAAAAATTGGAAATGAGACAAAAGTAGTATTACGCAGAAAGTATAACATATTTGTTGTTCTTTGAATTCTGTCAGTTATTTAATTTTTAGTGCTAGCTTTTCCAGATACTATAAATGCTTTTTTCTTTATGGCTAAAGGTAGGTGAATGCTCACCTCCTTCCACTGCATTTTAGTCCATTATCCACAAATTTGTCTCTATGCACATGTAGATAGGTATTTTCTGGGATCATCTCCAGTAATTGGGACCAGACTTTCAAAAGAATACAGTTATCACTTAGGTGTCAAAAAGCATTTTCCCCCTTTTTTTTTTCTTTACATACTGATAATTTTTGAATTGCTGGGTCAGAAGAGTCTCAGATATTTGGGTGAAAATTTTACTGAAACCATCAGCAGCTCCTTCTCTGTTCTAAATGGGAGTCAAACTATTGGCAAAATAAAACATGAAAATCTGCCCCAGCTGTGGGTGGTGAAAATTCCAGACATATCACAAAGCAGGAGATTACACTAAATGGAAGTGAATCTCGCTGGTGCTTGCAGCCAAATAGAAAATCTGTAGTCAACTCTCCACTTTGGGAATGTGGCACCCAGTATGTAGGATTAACCTGGCACAGAAGGCAACATTCCTGGCCTCAAATTAAAACTTGGGTATTTTACTGTACAAAGGAATATCACTGAAAATTTTCCAAAAAGCCACGTACATGATTATTTCCTTTGCCTTCTCTCTGGTCAAGGTAAAGCTCTTAGCCCTGTTCCCAAAATGAGTGGCATAAATAGGTGTCAGACTTTCTCTACTAGATGTGCATTTTCTTTGGTGTTGATAGTACAAGTTCTGTTTGCACAAGGAAAACAAGTGTAGGGTCAGACGTAAAAGTTAGTAGTGAGACCCAATTTATAAATGTGTCCAAAAGAAGCTTCAATATTTAGGCAGTAATGCTGAGCTCTTTATTAGTGAGTTGGAACTGCTGTTTTTCAAACCAGCTTGAGCCATCCTTGGTATGCCTGCAACTGCTAGAGCACCTTTGGACTCTCACCTGCTTACTCACACATAATTTACCACAAGAGCACTAATTATCTCTGAATTTATCCTTCTGACAACAAATATAAGGTGAGAGCTGTGCTGGAGCCAGAGTGGAGCAGGCTCACAGATACGTGATAGGGTGGTCCCAGTTTGCAAAGACCTCTGAACTGTGATGAGTCAAGGCCAAGTGGTCACTAAAATACCTGGATGTGTTTTCTGCTGTCCAGCTGAGCTGCTCCACCAAGTACGTGTGGATGTGCCCTCTGCCTACAGCTATTGAGAATAAAAATGTTTGTTTAAACCAGCTGTGTAATTTAAGGTAATGGTTCAATTGTGACAAATGCTTAAACCTGAATGTGTCAGCTCTAGCAGAGCACGAGTGTGGTGCAGCTGACGTGTGTCATTAAGGTCTTAAGCCTTGGTGACTCTGTGCTCCTGATCTTCCATCCATAATCCATCCAAAGAGTTGCAAATTGAAACTGAGCTGTGTTAGCTAAACTTGGTTTTGTGAAATGTGAAGTTACTCCTTTTATGTCCCTTTGACTGGCAAAGGAGTGCACGTGGAGCATAGTCATGCTCAGTGCTGCTTAGCAACCTCATTCAGCATAACAACTCAGCTGTCTTCTGCTCTTATAAACATGTAGGAAGAAGTTGAAATAGGGCCCTCCTTTAATTTACACTTCTTTCTTTACAACATCCTCTGTCTCCTCTTTACACTAATCAAGACTTGTGCACGTAGGTCTGTAAGCTTGCTTCCAGAGCCTGTCAGTGTCAGCTGTAACATCTCAGCCAGTAGAAATATTCACTCTGCAGTGACAAGAAATTCCTTTCCCAAATGCCCTTTCAAATTCCAGTACATGTGCTTAGAAGGTGTCCTTCAAACTGAAAGAATCAAGAACTTTGAAACAGGTTGGATTTTTTTTTTTTTTATTTTTCTTTCTTGCAGGTTTTGAATACCCGAGTGAGATCCATGTTTAGGCAGCTAACTGCATTTTGAGAGTGATAAAAACCTAGGCATATTTTCAAAGGGTCTGAACAAATGTAACTCAAATTAATTGGCATTTCTTAGTCCTTGTAAATTGAAAATACATCCAGACTTGTTTAGTGGCTTAGATCTAGAACTATGCATATCTTCCATCATTAACATAACTAAGTAGCTTTTCTTAGATTTTGATTTGGTTTGTAAAAGATTAATTCAACTTGGTGTGTAGAAAGGCTAATTTGGAAGCAACAGAAATTATGTTTTAACACCAACTATTAGCTCTCATGAAGTGCCCTCATCATTGATAGAGTTGATCCTTTACTCTCTGAGGGACTCACGGCATCAATGCTCTGAAGTTAGATATTAAATATCCCACTTGACATTAGTCCAAAAATCCCATGTTGTTGCCCAGCCTGCAGGATTTACTTGCACTTTAATTAGTGGGAGTGGGAGTAATAGCTGTAAGTGGGAATAATCACACAAAAGCTTTCCTCTCTGAAAGAAGGTATGTTGATAAATTACCTGATGAAATATGAGTAAAAATAAGGTTGTTGTTTTGCTTTATGTCTTACTGTTGTGCACACAGCTGAGCTATAACCCAGAGTAAAAGTGAAGGGTAGAAGGAGTTGCTTCTGAATTCTTTTCTCAGAGCAGAGGAGGCGACTTCCTGTGACACAGTATTTTTGCTGACAGCAGGTATCAGTAGTGCATTTTTAATTCCCAAGTGCTTTTACATTGTAAGGCAACAGCATCTGTGGTACTGAATGTGTTGTCCTGACCCAGAGCCCATTCAAGGGGTTTTAAAGGACACAGGGAAAATCAAGTCAGGACATGTGTCCTTGCACGCATCTTGCACAAATACAGAAAATAATTCTTTGTGTGTATTTTTGCCACTCATCTATCTAGGTTCCCGCAAAATTGTTCTTAAAGCTAATGATCTGTCTGCCTCTCTTTTAGCTGGCTTACAAATATCTCTGTAGTTCTTTCAAAAGCTATCAAAATGGTTTCTGCCTGTGTGTGTGTTTTTCATGAACAAAATACACCTGCTTTGAACCTGGCTGTGTGTCTGTTTGTAATTGATTTGTACACCAGTTATACATAGTCAAGGTACACGACAGATGTGAAGATTGTTTCAAAATTTTAGCTGCAGTTTAACAGCAAAAAAATGTGGAAAGAGATAATACTTTAACATAGATTTAAAAAGTTAAGCAGGATTTTTAAAAGAAAAGCAATATGATGTGGCTTGTATTCTCATTCTGCATTACAGTTTGGACAACTCCTTTGCTGGAGGTGAAGGCAAAAATAGTTCCTTTTGCTGTGTTAACATAGATACAGAAGAGAAGACCATATCTGCACCTTGTATAAACAAATGCAGGTCTACTGTCAGATCCTCTGCTGACTGGAGTCTGTGTGACTGTTGGAATTAGCAGATTTTGTTTGATAGATAGAAAGTTTGACCAACAGAAGATGCTTAATAGGAATAAAACTTAACATGGGTTTGATAAGCTGTGATATTTGATGACTTCACCCATTTCTATGTGTAATTCTCCTTAAACAGTAAGAAAATCCATGCAGTGTGTCTCAAGAAGGGGTGGTGAAGATGAGGGTGCTCTTCCAGAGAGCCCATCAGCTGTAACTCCATCTGGTTATCTCCCTGTGTTGAGGTTTGAATGTTTTACCTAGGAATCACACCCAGAGTAGGTCAACAAAGTAATTTTCCACCACAATTGGCTAAAAGGCCTAGGGAGAGAACAGTCAAGGATGTATAAAGTCAAACCATCAGTTTACACCTCCCCTTAGCTTAGCATCGTTAAAAAAGTGTTAATTGAAGGATGTCAGGCTGGCATTTAGATTTAGCCAAACCTGGTAGAAAGCATATGATTTCAGGAAGTTCTAAAGAGGACTTGCAAGAGAGAAGAGCGTCTACAAGTTGATGTATAGCAGATGCAGGCATAACTGAGTGCTTTGCTGGGAACTGTGCATGTTGTTGCCTTCTCACAACCCTTGGGAAGGCTCTTGCAGTGTCTGTGCTGCTGTCCTAATGAGCTCAAAGGCTGTGTACTTTTTCTGTGTAATCTCTTACAGGGGTGTGAGGTGGTGGGAGGGGGAGGCAGCAGTGGCTGTGCTCTCATTGATGCTTACAAAGAGATTTTGTATTGGTGAATATGAAATTGATGGGAGTTTACCCATATAAATCATCCAACACATCAATGGGAGAAGAGGCCATGGGCAGCTTAGGATTTCTGTTTCCTGCATGTAACATTGCTTTCAGTGGAAATGGCAATTCTGTATAGTCCAAGATGCACAAAAATAAAACCATGATAGTATCAATAATGACCTGTGAAAATACTGGTTTCTAGGAGGCTGATCCACTAGCAGAAACATCCCTAAAGTAAGTGAGAATTTTGCTACTGAATTTGGGATTGCAAGATCACAGTCTGAATTAATGCATTGTGTTGGCAGTGTTGAATAAATACTGATATAGAGCATGTCTGCTTTTTATAAAATGACTGATATTTTTGTGCATCCCTGGTACTTTTCAAAGAAAAGGTATTTTATACAGAATTGCAATACTGCTTTACACTGCTATTCAAGAATAAAAATGAGGTTTTGCTATTTTTATTCAGTTTTTTCCAGTTTAGAACCTTTATGCCTTTAAAGCATGACTTGACTGGGTTAAAGGTACAGTATCCTTTTCTATTTCCCTACTGCATTCCTCATGCACTTCATATGCAGATTAGTAGTTTTGCAGCCTGCTTTTTTCTAAGGAAATGTCATCAGTAATCAATTTAACCAATTGCAACTATAGTATACTTATAATTGCATCTTCTCTGAAAGCCCAGCAACAACCTGAGCAACTTCCTTTCACTGTAGCCAAGGCTAAGGGACTTCCTAGTTAAAGCTAATTTAAACTAGTATAAGTTTCAGTGATAGAAAACCCTGAAGTGTTGGTCGCACACTACTTAAAATACAAAGAGATGCTGTTGCTCAAGTCCCAGCCTGCTATCACAAGGCTGTGCAGCCTAACAAGCCATGCTGCTAGCATTAAATTTATTGGCAAATAAAATTATTTCAAATAGCCTGAAACATATATCTGAGTTTTCATCTTATGTTAGTTGTGTAGCATATCTTGTTTCATGTGGTAGTAAGAGCTGAAAAGGCTTCTAAGTTTTAATTTAGATGACATTACATTTTTAAATGTTATAAAAATGACCAGTAAATTTGTGCGCCAACACGTTTATTGGTTGCAGATGTTCAGATACATATAACTGGGTGTAATTTTAATTGCTCTTAAATGAGCATCCAGATGCTAGACCTTTGTGTTTGAGCTGTGGAGACACAGCGTTAAATTAAAAATACATACTCATACTTAAATGAAAGGATACTGTGTCTTTAAGAAAAGCATTTGTGCTCTGTTTATGGAGATGTTGAACCTGAACCGTGAAACATGAGAATTATTGCAACTTCTTGCTGTATGAAGCTTGACAAAGTTTAGTTCCTTAGTTGATTGAATAAGAATAGCATCACATCATTATATTTAATTACTCTTATGTATCAAAATGTATTTGTTAAACCTCAAAATGAAATACTGATGTAAGGTATTTCCATTTTTAAATGTGTACCAGAATTTTTTTTTATTTCAGAAAAGCTGAGAATGTTGAATGTATGTAATTCTCCAGGAATGTAACAAGTTGATAAAAACCACAGCCAAGTCCATCCTCCTTACAGAAAAAAAAAAAAAAAAAAAAAAAAAAAGCAGCTGGAATTTCTCTTTTGGATATTTGTTTTGCAGCATTCTACGTCTTAAGGCAGAGAATAGCCAGCCTAAGGTGCCAGCCCAAAGGTTAGCTGAACATATTTCTTGAAATACTTTTGGCAAGTTTATGACTTGGAGTTATGGCCTTGAAGTCATACATTTACATGAAAATTTTAATATGTGACAAGAAGGTAATTTTTTGTTGTCTTTCATTTTTTTAAGCATTTGGGGAAGATGATGGGGGAAAGAAATTAACAGGGCTATTTTGTCCCAGATGCCTCTACAATGATACACTTATTTTCTAAAATATATTGCTTTTTCCCTTTTCACTCCTTTTCTTTATTTTACCCTCAAGCCCTGTGCAGTATTTTTCCCTTTCTGCAAATTATTTGTACTACCAGCAATGCATTTACAAGCTGTCAGAACTAGGAGGCCTAATTTGCTTTCATGGCATTGAATCATGTGCAGTGAGAGGTTATTTTGGGGTGGCTGAGGCACTCACTGACTCCCACTGCCTGCTTTGCACTTCCACTACAGGTTGTCCTTCCCAGAACAGGGAAACTACAGCCCTTGGTCTCCAGCAGTGTAGAACCTGGCACGCTAGAGCAAAAAGAAATCAACATAGTTTACTTTGGTACCTGTGGCTGTAGTCTGTTGCTGCTTAGGAATTGATGTGTCTTGTTTGTTCCTGGCTCACTGGTGAGGTTCCAAATGACTGGAAGCTGGCCAATGTGGTACCCATTCACAAAAAGAGTGGGAAGGAGGATCCTGGTAATTATAGACCAGTTAGCCTGACCTCAGTACCCGGTAAGGTCATGGCACAGTTTATACTGAGTGTCATCATCCAGCATTTATAGGATGGCCAGGGTATCAGACCCGGCCAGCATGGCTTTAGGAGGGATAGGTTGTGTTTGACCAACCTGGTCTCCTTCTATGACCAGGTGACCCTCCTGGTGGATGCAGGAAAGGCTGTGGATGTTGTCTGTTTGGAGTTCAGCAAGGCCTCTGACACTGTCTCCCACAGCACACTCCTGGAGAAGCTGCAGCCCATGGCTGGGACAGGAGCACTCTTTGCTGGGTTAGGAACTGGCTGGATGGCCCAGAGAGTGCTGGTGGACGGTGCTGCATCCAGCTGGGGCCAGACACCAGTGGTGTCCCTCAGGGGTCTGTGCTGGGATCTGTTCTGTTCAACATCTTCATTGATGTCATGGATGAGGGGATTGAGTCCTTCATTGGTAAATTTGCAGATGACACCAAGTTAGGGGCATGTGTTGATCTGTTGGAGGGGAGAAAGGCCCTGCAGAGAGACCTGGAAGGGTTGGTTGAATGGGCAGAGTCCAATAGGGTGAAGTTTAATAAGTCCAAGTGCCGAGTCCTGTATTTTGGCCACAATAACCCCCTGCAGCGTTACAGGCTGGGGACGGTGTGGCTGGACAGTGCCCAGGCAGAAAGGGACCTGGAGGTGCTGGTGACAGCAGCTGAACATGAGCCAGCAGTGTGGCCTGGTGGCCAAGAAGGCCAAGGGCATCCTGGCCTGTGTCAGGAATGGTGTGGCCAGCAGGAGCATGAGCCAGCAGTGTGGCCTGGTGGCCAAGAAGGCCAAGGGCATCCTGGCCTGTGTCAGGAATGGTGTGGCCAGCAGGAGCAGGGAGGTCATTTTCTCCCTGTACTCAGCACTGGTGAGGCTGCACCTTGAGTGCTGTGTCCAGTTCTGGGCCCTCAGTTTGGAAAGGATGTTGAGATGCTGGAGTGTGTCTAGAGGAGGCAATGAGGCTGGTGAGGGGCTTGGAACACAAGCCCTGTGAGGAATGGCTGAGGGAGCTGGGGGTGTTTAGCTTGGAGAAAAGGAGACTCGGAGAGTGATAAGGCCACCCCTACAACTTCCTGAAAGGTTGCTGTAGTCAGTGGGGGGTCAGTCTCTTCTCCCACGAAACAACTGACAGAATTAGAGGATGCACCTTTAAGCTGCGTCAAGGGAAATAGAGGTTGGATATTAGGAAAAAGTTTTTATAGAAAAAGTGATAAAGTAGTGGAATGGCTCGGGGAGGTGGTGGAGTCACCATCCCTGGATGTGTTTTAAAAGAGATTGGATGTGGCACTCAACGCCATGGTTTAGTTGAGGGTTTAGGGCATGGGTTGGACTCGATGATCTTGAAGGTCTCTTCCAGTCTAGAGATTCTGTGATTGTTTTTGCACTCCCTGTGGCAGAGGCACAAGAGTCTCAGGGAGGAGCAAAGCACTCAGCCATTCATCTGTCTGTGAAATCAGCTTTGTTACTGTGATACAGAAGTTACACTCTGGAAGCCAGTGGATGTTTTATATTCAAATAAACAAAACATCAGTAGGACCCAGTTTGTCTTCTGTCACCACACAGAGACATCATTTCTACCTGTTTTAATTCCGTGAACACATAGAAAAATTCAGGTAACAAACAGGCATTTGAGACAATAAGCACCATTCTTTAAGCAGTTTTAGTGAACCACTTGAAGTGCACACACAAAGCTTGACAAAGCCATGAAATAGTTCTTGCTTTTCTAATTTGCGTGTGTTAGATCAGATTTCTGCTGATTTTTTAAAAAAGGGTATTTAAGTGTATAAGCATTAGATTAACTTTTACTGACTTCACTAAATCCTATTGATTTCAGTGTTAAATTATGCGTGCTGTGTAGAGCTGTTCTGAATAGCAAGGCATTCATAAACCAGGGTCTGGATTTGTCTGTGTGGTTTAGAAACACATTTGGCAGCAGTCATAGCCAAGCCAAGAATTCACTGCAGTGAATGGCCCACAGTGGTTGCAGTTTGTCATGTTAATGTGCTGTTACTAGAATCATAAGTGCAAACTGAGTAACTGATTTACTCGGGCAAGTGTTGGAGCTGTGCATGAAAAATAAGGAGCCACTTAATGGAATGTATGTTTCAGATAAAAACTTGAACATTTTGACAACATGAATGTCACAAATAAGGGCAAGTAATTTCTGAAAAAATATTTAAGCATTAGATACTACCATTTTGTCTGATGTTATTGTCAGTTGCTAGTTACTGAAGTTGGTCAAGCACCTTTATTATCTTCCAAAAAAAAAAAATATATAGTAAGAAGTGTTGTGCAGATGAAATTAACTGAAAATTAACACCCAGTTGTCCTAGTCAGGCTTATTAATCTCTGCAGAGATACATTCTGTGACTCCTAATTCACTTGTTTGGGAAGCAAGGTCACTTTTTCAGAAGTAATTCTCTAATGTGAGTTTGGCGTAGGATGTGTTTTTAACACCTTCTAGTAACTTTGAGGTGGGATAAACTTTATGCATTCTCTTGCAGTTGTGAGTAATTGACGTATGTAGTTGAACAAAAAAGAAATATGCAACTTTGAAGGATCTACAATGATTTATTTTACAAATTAGCTCATACCTTCAGGATCCTAGGTCAAAATTACTGTGAATAAGGCAGTTTCATTTTCCTGAGCGTGTTATGTGAATTTACAAAGATTTGCAAAAAGTAAACAGAGAGAGATGAGAGCTGCAGCTGACTCTGAGGGAGAGGAGTACTATGGAGCTTGTCATTGTGGTCTGTGAGCACCATAGGAGGAAGGCACCCAGGTTCAGGTGGAGGAGGCAGCCTGGAGGAAAGGTTCTTTCACCCACATGCAAGCCTTGTTAGAAAGCTGGCAGTGGGGGGGAATGTAAGAAATGATCTGAAGATGGGAAGTGTGTTCTGCAATCAGCAGTGTAAGAGGATCCAATAAAGTTATGTGGAGCTGATTACACTATGTAATCATTTCTGGGCTGCGGCACAAATTACTTGCTGTGCCTTAAAATTGAATTTTAAGGAGCTGGGATATGGAGTCAGAATAAATAGGGGGGCTGCATGTTACTTGGGAAGAAAGGGCAGAAACAAGGCCACTCAGGCAGATGGCTAGCATAGTTTGTTTCAGATGAAGGCATTTCTGTGCATAATTTTAGGTTTCAGAGAGATGAAAAAGAAGTTCAGAAATTGGGAGGCAAAGCAGAGAACAAGAATACAAGAATGTACTCAATGCTGTTTTAATAAAAAACATAGCTAGGAGTGCTGGAAAACCAAAGATAATTTTAATTGCTAGAGATAGTCCATTAAGAAAGCTGAGGGATTTCCATTGTTGGCCACAAATGAAGAGGAATAAGCAGGTAGGAACCAGGCAGTGCAATCTTCTGGTTAGGATTCCACCAGTGTTTGGTAGTCAATAAAGAGATCAGTAATGTTAAAATTCTAGAAGAGAAGAACTAGAGGAGACGGCATGTGGTAGTCACCCATGCCCTAAAAAGTGGGCAGCCTAGTGCAGAGGATCTGACCAAGTGTGAGGTGTCCTTCCAAAGCAGTTGCGAGGGAACTGTGTGCAGTGAGAAAATACAGATGAAATTAAAGCATCCCCCAGCATTACAGACCCATAATGAATTTGTTGAACGTGTTTTTAATTTGTTGTATTTATGCAACAATTAAAAATAATTCAGAATTGTTGAGTAATGCTTGGATACCACCATCAGCAAGCAGTGGCTCAGAAGCTTGGTGGCTTCTGGCTTTTGCACGAGCATAACTTTTGCTAGGAGCATGTGATTTCACCAGAAATTCTTTCTTCCACTCTCCCACACTTGAAAAAAAAAACCAAAGCCAAACAACCCATCATAAACCCAAACTACCCATTCACATTTCAGTTCCTTGTGGTATTTTTACAGGAAGTTTAATTTGTCCTGAATTTTAAGTGAGACTTAAAATGTGGTATTTGTCACCTTATTTTGGAGGAAAAAGGTAGTTCTTGACAACCTTGAAAATAGGTACTCAGATTTATGGCCAAATAAAAGGCCCTAGGATACCTCCTTGAAGTTAATGGGAACTGAGAGCAAATCTTCACATCTGACCCAAAAAAAAAGCATTTAAATGATCCAACTGAAATGGATAACCATGAGACCAGAGCTTTTTTTGCTGATTATCTCTTGAATGAATTGGTGAATAAAGTCAAAAGGAAAGTTTATTATAGTTCATTCTGTGGCACAGATAAAAAGCAAGACTTGACTAAAGATGAAAATTGCTGTGCTTAGGATTTATTTTTCTATGTCAATCGACATTCCTACCCAATGGGAGTGCAGCTTAAGAGCTTTCAGAGAGTAATCCTCGGAGTTGTGGTAGGTCTGCTTTGATACTGATTCAACAGTAAATTAGCAGTCTTGAGTGGCATTTTTCTATCCAGTATAATTTTAACTTTTGTTTACAACAGTTACTATTTAAAGAGTAGAAAGTTTTTACTGATTTTTGGCAGCCCCTTTCAGAACCTTCTGGTTTCCACTGTCCTGTATTCATAAGAGAGTGACTTTCTCAACCTGATGTAACCCTTCTCTCTACATTTCCTTCTTCTATAGTAAGGAAGCAAGTGTTACATAACAGGCTGAAATCCAGGGACATGGGTTACTTCAGTCGTTGTAAATGTGGGTCACTTGGAAGGAAGTGATAGTTTATTGGTTGTGAAGGAATTTTTGAATTTTCAAGAGGCAAAAAGTAGTAACTGGGAGACTTTTTTCCCTCCATTATTTGTGAGTCTATTTGTTTTCAAAAAAATGCAGAAACTCCATTTGTCTATGTGTGAATGGAGTGACTGAATTATTCTCTTCTGTTGTATTTGGAGCTTTGCAAGAAAACACATAGAGTGGAGAATTAAAGCACCCAGTCACATCAGCACATGTAGTGTATGCTCTGACTCATGTCAAACAGCTGAAATACTTGTCTGCTATTAAAAGAAATGCTGGAAGTCTGGCTTAAGCTTATTTTTGTACCTGCATCTGCCAGTGTTCAAATAGAGCTCATTGGGAGTCAGCGAGTGGATTTACTGCCTTGGATTTACTGCAGGGCAGCTGCTCCTTTGAATAAGGATTTTCGTGCTGGAGATGGCAGAGCTGGAGCTGACCCACTCTTCTGGGCCTGGTCATTCTGGTAGGGGCCAGTAGGGACCCCAGCCAGGCGTGCAAACTTGGCTGAACCATCTGATTCTTTATTCCTGAGCACCCTGCAAAGCCCAAATAGAATTAATAGGAAGATGCACAAGTTTTATCCTGTGAGTGGCTTGATTCCTTCTAGGAAATCCTTCAGATTTATCTGTGGTGTTGGCTGAGCTACAGATATTGTTAAACCTACTGAAAAGCATTTTTCTCCTGTATGTAGAAACACTTCGGTTTTAATATTGTATTGAATTTCAGCTGCGTCTAAGTAAGATCCATAATGCTGAAGTAGCCTAAGTCCATAGAATGTACTCTAATAAACAGGTTTTCCTCAAGAACCGTGTTTGGCAGCAAACAAAGATTTCCAAATACCCATTTAATGTGCAAAACCTCCAGTGTTTTATGATGACTGTCTTTATGGACAGTGGTTTGCTAGTCATTTGGAAGCTTTTCTTGGAATAGTAGAGATTTTTGCCTTCAAGTATGAGACTTTTTTTTTTCTGTTTGAGCTGCTGCTAATGTACAATCTGGCCAATTGAGGGAGGGACCAGGGCTTTAAAAAAATCATCTTAAAGTTGCCACAGGTTCTTCTAACAGTTACTGAACTGTTATACTTTACACCAAAGTGATCCCATGGTACTTCTTAAAAAGAACTGATTTAATTACGTGTATCCCACTTCACAATATGGATCTTCTCTAAAGTGCAGTTGAAAATTTAAACAAATTTTCAAAAATGTGTTTCTAGTAATTTCTTTTTCTCTTCTGTAGTTTAGATCACAACTTGTTTTTTTTCCTGGTTTCTTTGAAGTCATCTTTGTTTCTTTGAAGTTGGCCTTCATAGTTCTCAGTTTGCCAACATCACCTCTGATTAGACCCGAGTCTGTGATGCCAGGAAGGAAAGAATCTTGGCATCTAAACAGACTCTTAACAAAGGAGATCCTTTTTTCCCATTTATGGCCATAGTGATTGAAAGAGCAGTAAATGTTTCCAAGTATGATATTCTAGAAGTGTCTCATGGTGGATCAGTTGCTCTTCAGTCAGACTTGTCCATTACCCAAGGTCATACTTCCTGAAACATACCCTTTTAGTAGTCTGAGAAGCTCCTTTCCCTTACACTTTCATTGAGAAGTGTTTCTAAATATGAATTTCATGTCTTTGTTTCCAGACAGTGTTTGTCAAGGGAGACAAAAAAAATCTTGCTTTTGTATTGCCTTTTAAGATACTCCTTAACAATTTTTTGGAAAGAGACTTCACCATCATACTAGGAAGATCCATCAGGAGCAGAGCTGTAGATTTAAAACAAAGTTTTGTTGTCTCGGGATATAATACTGATTATAGGTAAATACTACACTTAAAGAAAAAACATCCCTGATAATACTGGGAGTCCTGAAACAGTCCTAAATAAACGCAGTCCTAAAACTGGAGCAAACTCCTTCTATACTAACAGCTACTTCTCTGGATATATTTGTGGGAATTGCCAGTTCTGGATGCTTTGAATCTTACGGAGAAGATTTTCAGAACATTAAAGAAGTACTTGGATATTTCTTCCAAGTACTATTGGAACAAAACAAATATCTTGTTTCTTTTAAATTTTTGTTTAATTTAACCCTGTTGAATAGCTTGGCTAGAAGGCAAATTACATTTTTTGAGTGCATTCTGGGAGATTTCTGTTAATTTATGTCCTCGATACATCCAGTTTTATGGTACAGCCCGTTATTGTCAGATTAATAGTGCAGCTCGTTAGTTACTTGCAAAGTCCAAATTATACTCTTCCTTTATAAGATGAACTTTAAGGTGGGGTAAATAGATAAATCCTGGGTATAGGGTATCCAAGTTATGCTACTATCTGATTTCTGCCTATTTTGTGTCTATCTTGCTTTAGCAGAGAGCTCAGCAGGATTGTGTATCTGCATTTTGTCATATAATGATAAAAAACATCTTAGACCATAGTAAATACTACATTTTTCCAGTAGATTTAAAAAGTAGGTTTAATAATAGAAAAACATTTCTAATGCAAAAGACTTAGAAATTATGTTTAAAATTTTCATCTGTCAAATGTTTTTCAGTTACTCAGGGAAATATTCCTGTTGGCTAATCCTACATCAGCAAAAATATATTTGTGCATGAATTCTTATATTTCTTCAAAAGCAATGCTTTTGTTGTTTGTTACTGAAACTTCGAAAATTTGTTTTATGAATTTTGTTTGGTGTCATATTGAGAGAGGTGCCAAAAATTGGCTTTTTATTATTTCTTGGAGTTCTGTATTTATTTTCTGAATATGGCATAGACAGTACTTCTATTTGTTAGGTAGTTGCTGTTTATTTCAAAGTAAAGCACTGTCAGCTGTGACTGGAGTGGAAAGATAATGAGTGTTCCTCTGTTTTCAGCTATATGCCAGCCAGGGTGCAAACATGGTGAATGCATTGGGCCAAACAAGTGTAAGTGCCACCCAGGATACACTGGAAAAACTTGCAACCAAGGTAAGAAAGAATTTCTTTTTGAAATCTTGGAAGAATTGTTGATCTCTGTACCTACCACCACCAATGCTGTGTGTGTCCCCTGTGTTTATAGAGCAATGAACTCATATACCAGGTCTGTTACTGCTGCAGCAAATCTGATATTTGGACTGACTTTGGAGAGAGATTGACATCTGCAGTGGGATGACACAGGGGAAAAATTGCTTTAATTCAGAGGAAATCAATGAGATTAATATATAGGATGTAGTTACCTGCTCTCCTTAATCAGAAGTAAATTATTTAAACCTTATGGTCAGGATTGTTTTTTATAAAATCACAATTTTCATATTTGAATAGTGAAATAATATTTGTTTCATTAAAAACCTCATAATTCATACATTTTCAGTTTAGTGTTTCTAATCCTGAACTAACCAGGTTGCGTTATACTGCTAAATGATTAGTGTAAAGATGAAGTTTCTCTTACTGGATTATCAAGTTTCATTGTTTGGGGTTTTTTTCTAAAAAATTATGTCCAAAGCATGTAATGGTATAAAGATCATAGAGTATAAATGATTAGAGAATTGTAATATGTGTTTGATGGCTAAGATATGTTCACACACAAATATATCTCAATTATATCTCTTTTGCAGTTGTCTCAGCCTACAGGAAAATGTGTGCATTTTCTGAGTGCTGAGGAAATTATGGTAGAAAAGTCTGATATTTAGAATGATTTTCTTCAAGGATGTGTTCTGATGTTGCTAAATTTATTAGGACATGTTGATTTTTAGACTGAGTTATTTTCTTAAAAAATAGGTACATATTTATTTTCAGATTTACTGATCCTTCTCAAATGTGTGCTGTGTTGTTCAGTTTTCTCAAAAGTTTCCATCATCTCTTATATTATCCTCTCTTTTTTGTCCCTTAATCTGGGCTGAAATTTTAAAATATGATTTTATTCTACATGTTTTCATCAGTCCAAAACCTTTTTAGAAAACAGTGCAGTGAACTAACAGTTTTTATATGTAGTAAATAGTTTAACAATATCGAAAGAATGCTTTCCAAATTAGTGGAGGCTTCAATCTTGAACTAAACTATTTACTTACCACTAAATGCTAAGGAAGGAAAAATGTGATAGGTTATCACAGGAAGCACTTTGGGCAGTATTGATGAAATATTCCTGCATGGTGTTGGTGACAAAGCTGCCTGGCAGATGTAGGTGAGGTTAGTGAGATGCCAGCTGACTGTGGTGCCCCAAATGTGCACCAGTTCAGGTAAGACCCTTGAGCTATTCCTGGGGTCATGATCTGTGTTCTTGCCATGTGCTGATTCAGTGTTTGGATGAGACTGGAAAGAGTGCAGTGAATGCAGAGTCTGCTTTTGCTGGGAGGAGATTCAAATGGTACAGGATAAGTGTGACCTATGTTATTATACCTTAATACAGCACCTGCCCGGCTCAGCCGGTAGCCCATTTTCTCAGTCCTGTTTTAGAATAGTAACAGAAGAAACAATGTTGGCAGAGGAGTTCCCTGCAGGGATGGAAGTGTTTCTAGGATGTGTGAATCTGGGCTGTAAAGTATGCTCATGTTCTTGGTGAAAGGCTTTCTTTGAGTACAAGCGCTGATAAACAGGCTTTACATCTCATCTGTTCATGTGCCCCATGGATCAGGCTGTGTTCCTGGGACTGATCCAAGAGATCAGCCCAGCCTCACAGCAGAGCTGTTCAGCCCTGACTGTGTGATGATGCTGGATGCTTGTCCTTTTCCAGTGGTGCTGCAGCTGCTGTGGCAATCCATACCTCACTTTAGATCACTCAGAAGTTAAGACTACCTGATACTTTTTAAATCAAATTGCAGTGACTGCACAAGAGCTAACCATGTGTTCTCCCTACAGCATTTATATCTCATGAATGGCTTTAGTGTTTCCCTTATGGCTTTTTGATCCTAGCATTACGGCTGTAAGCAGTGAGGAGACAAACAGAGGCACGTGAGGGAAAATGCCCTCTGCCACCTCTCTTAATTTATAGTGATAATAACAGAAGTCATGCGTTCCGAATATGTTAATCTGAAAATTGATAGCTGCTCTTGAATAAAATGCAAATAATATTTAGCAAGACAAATACAGACAGTTGTAATTTTTGCTAGCAATCTAAAGCATATACAGGTTAACTTTCTTTGGCTGGGAAAGGTTGTCTTAATCCAAAAACATCTAAGGCTGCTTTTCTGTAACTTTCTATTTTCTTACCTTGTTTGTTCTAGGAAAATGATGCAATGTTCACTGCTTGAAATTCTTGTCACCACTTGATATATATGTATATTTATTAAGTGAAGTAATGTATATTGCTATATTTTTATTATGCCTTCTCCCTATCCTGTGAAGATGTGCCGCTGTAGACAAGTCTACTTGGTCAGAGCAGTGAAGCTCTTGTGTTCTACTCCCTGGATCATCCTACAGGAAATGTAGCAGCAAGGGATGAGGTGATGCTGTGTTTCAGGTTTTGTGCTCCTCCTTTCTGCACGGCTTCAAACAGGAGTGCAATTTCTTGCAAAGGAGGCGGAGACTGATAGACCCATCAATGGCTGGGATGTGAAAGCTGAACCTGCAGTGCCCTTAGCATACAGAGCAAATAATTGGTTGTATTTTCTTGGTGCTTCTATGTGTATTCTAAAAAGTTTTGACTCCGCCATACTCATACTTGTCACTTGCATTTGTTTTTTTTTCCTCTGCTCTTCTTTCAGAGCCTTTTTATCTTTTTTGAGTTCCTGTGTAAAGTGATAGTGATGGAAATTGTTTATCAGGTTAGATAAAGACAAAACTGTGATTTAGATGAAGTTGGAAGTTTTAGAAAAGGAGGGTTAAAAAACTTCTGAATTTGGCAGCTGTTGATTAATCAGACTAAGTGAACAGAAACTCTTCAGGTGATAGAAATCTCTTATCAGGTTGACAGGGTAGTGTGATTGCAACTGCTGGAAATGAAAGCTGATCTACTATTTATGTATGGTGATAACAGTCTAATTTTTCTACTTGATTTCTGGTCTTTGACTTTCTATTTTCAGAGTTGGGTAAATGTGGTATTGAATATTTAACTTCAATGTTGCCTGATCCAAGTTACATGATAGGCAAAAAAGTCAGAAAAAGTCTTGAGTGCTGAAGTCTGCAGAAGCTAATTAAAAGGAAATAGCAGAGGGTATTGAATCTGCCTAGAAATAAGTGCCTCATTGTTGGGTGTGCACTGAAGTTGGTCCAAGACCATGTGTGGTACAGTGCAGCAGTCAAAGGAGTCACATCCAAGTTTGCCAGCATAATGCTCTGTCCTTCCCTTGCACTCACATTTAATTTAATTCCTTTGGATATAAAATACTTGTGCTCAGCAGCTTGTTTCCTATAAACCTGCTTACCATAGTGGCCAAAACAGTCAGTCTGCTTTTATGTGCTCTATTGCCTTGTGTTACTTTTAAATCAAGAATGTTAGTTTTGCATTGGCTGTGAAATTGTAGGCAACGTGGGAAGTTAAAGATTGAAAAATGGAATTCTCAAATGCAGGACAATGAGTGAGCATTCCCACAAAGAAATTAAAGGGATTTGTTAAACTTTTCAATATTGTTGCGCTTTATACTATTCTCACAGTATGTTACTATTAGGTGTCTATTTGTCAGTACCAGAACTTTTATTTCTTTACTAAGACTACTTTGTATCAAGTGGTGGTGTAGAATTCAGAGTCCTCTAAAAGGATCTAGTATTTTAATGCTCATAATGTAATCTATACTCTATGCAGTATAAATATAGTATATTTGCTATACTATAGAACAGTTGTAAATTATTTTCAACTTTGAGTCTGTGGTCATAACTCTGGAAGTAAGTGCATGACAGTTCTTTAGTTTTCAGGAGTATCTAAACTTAGAAGCTGAAATGCAGTGGAATTTAAACACTAGAACTTAACAGAAGGTACTGATAAAATCCTGCCCTGTCAATTTAATTTCAGTGCTAATTTTCCTTACTCTGTCCCTACTTCTATTTAAGTATTTTATACTTAGCTCTGTTATGCCTTTATTTTGTAAAGTGATTATTTTTGTAGAAAATAGGAAGAATAGAGATATTTTAGACTAAGAGAACTTTTTCCCTCTTACTTCAAAATGATGGTTGTCAGTGAAATTCAGTATATTTAATACTATGGGTTCCTTGGGGATATATTTTTGAATTGCGGTCAAATGCTAACAGAGTTTTTTAATGTAACAATGACTTTTTAAACAGACAAATTGCATGTGTTACAACATATTTATTGCAACTATAATGTTTGTCAGGAACTGCCAACTCGTGGTATGCTTTACAGAAAAAAAAATTTTTTTTTTTTGTGCTGCCAAGAGAAATTTGCCTTTCAAAACATGAGCTTTCATTTGCTTATTATTGGAGATTTTTATGTAAAGCTTTTTTCACACAAAGGTTTCCATAGTGAAAACTTGTCCTTGCCCTCTAGCATAATCATCTACTGCATTTCCATTTGGCCTAGGAGTATACCTGTAGTCACAACTCCTAGCAGAAGACCCTGCTTTCACAGGACAAAATGTTCTTTCTTCTACAGCTGTTTCTCTCAAGCCCAGCAGGTATTTTCCTGTGAGTGTGGCATTGGTGCCTGCTGTGAGAAGTATACTCTCCTGAAACTTTTCCCAACTCCCAAAGAGTGAGAGCTGTAGAAGGGGTGCTGTCTCTGCAGCACATGGTCCTCAGGAAGACTGCAGAGGTGGTCATCACTCCTTCTTTATCATGCACAGGTCCAGCCCTTATTTTGGCAATCTTTCCTCACTGAAGTCCTTCTTAGTCTCACCTAATCTTCCTCCCCACTTGAGGAGAAAGTATTCCCCTTCAGGTTTCCTGGAAACATCTTCTCCAGCCTTAATGGGTAGAAATCTTACCCGCTCCCCTCTTGCAGAAGAGGGGAGTAGGAAGTATTCTTGTCCTTAAACATGCTGTTCTTCCCGAGACCTTGGAAAATGAACTAAGGGGAGGGGCTCTGGGGAGGGTCACGTTTGCATGATGTTCACTATTCCTTGACCCCATGAAGATGGAAAGAAAGTAGGTCAGAAGACAGAAAGTTTAATGTTTCATGTAAACACTGTTAGGAGCTCTCAGGAACAGCAGTGACAAAACAGGCAACATCCTCGCAGCTGAGTTTGGATTGCATCAGTGACTTGCAGTGTGATACATGTATTTTTCTCTTGATGGCTCCGCATTTTACCAGTCAAATGAAAGGGAATACTGTTCTCAGTGTTAGAATGACTTGTAAAAATACTTTGCCTGAAAAGAGTAAAGTGAAGAATGTTACTCTCACAAACCAATGGATTACAGTGTTTCAGGACAAATTTAAAATCCAAACATTAAGAACTTGTAAAATTCCAGGTGTAGTTGTCTAGAACCAATGTTTTCTCTAACTTCACCTCGACAGTGAATGTAACTTTCGTCATTCCATTTACTGCATAGACCCAGTAAAGTTTTCTGTTTTACTTCTGAAAAGCAATCAATTAATTATTGTCTTCATTGTAACCAGAGGTGGTTTATCTTATTGGTTCAGCATCTTAACCCTGAGCCTTTGCCTCTATTCCACAGGAGGCATCTGTCACCTCCTCAGCTGGCATTTTATCAAGTGGCTACTGTGTGTGTATCTATGACATGATGGGAGCCTCAAGGCTTACCTTTCTGCTACGTGGATTGAGGGACACTTGATATTATGGTGCTTAGTACTGGTGATGGCTCTTTGAAAACTTCTGGAAAAAAATGGCAGTTGTCTGTCTGCAAAAGACCACCAGACAGAATGGTGCAATATTAGAGATGATGGTTGATAACTCATTTTCTTAGGTCTTCGCTGGCTGGATTTGGGAATTGATTTATTATTTTCATCTTTGTTCTCATCTTTGTTCATTACTATGCAAATAACTACCAACAATAATAAGTGACAAATTATTCTGGCTTACTCAAACAAAATCAACACATATTCTTGGAAGAGAATTCTGAAGGAAATCATCTTGTTGTTTGAAGTTCTGTCTACTAATATGGAAACTGTAGGCTGAATATTTTCAGTTCAAGCCACGAATTCTCTATTAAATTGTAAGTCTGAAATTCTAGCCCTCATGGATGGTCCTTGATAAATATACCTGATGTCAGATGCTTTCATTTAGTATTTTCTAAATAATAAGGATTAAATTTTCTTTGTGAGATTATTTGAAGTAAGTTGCCATCAGCTTTCCTACCTTCCTCTGCCACTCATTTTGAAGCATGATAGTGAATCACTGAATTGCTATCAGAATCATGATAGTGATTGCAGAGTGATGTTTGCTTTCTCTCTCCTCCTTCTTCCGAGTGCTTCCTGGTCCTGGACTTGGCATCAACGTAAATAGTGGCAAGACGTGGGTAGCCTGTGCTTGTGTGTTGCCTAATGAAGCAGCTGGCACTTCATCTAATGCTAATATTGTCATTAAAAGACACCTATGAAACCAAGCCAAATAAGCTGCTTGGCTGGAGGGATGAACGTCGCTTCATGCAGGATATTTTGGACGCTTGCTCTCAGCTGAGCTGCATATAAAAAGCTAATTGCTGTATTTTTCCTTCCTTCTCCAGCAGCTTGAACTGGCAGTTTTGCCATGCATGCCTTGTTTGTTTTCTTCTCCCACCCTCTTCCCTTGTGCCCTTCATTTCAGATCTGAATGAGTGTGGACTAAAGCCGCGGCCGTGCAAGCACCGGTGTATGAACACCTACGGCAGCTACAAGTGCTACTGCCTGAACGGCTACATGCTAATGCCAGACGGAACGTGCTCAAGTACGGCCAGCCTTGGGGCTTGCTCTTTCCCAGCTCCTCAAAATCCCTGCTCAAGTTTCCCCGGAAAACTTCTATGAAATGAAAATGAGTCCTCAAGTAAAAGATTAATCTTGTTGGAAATTAGGTAGCTGCACAAGATGAGCTACTTTTTTCCTAGTTAAATTAGGCTGAAAAGCCAGGAGCAATTGTTTTAATTTTATTAGTTTTATTGAAAGTTTCCCCCAAAGCATTCTTCAGTGCTGTAAATCACTGTTAATTGGCCTTTGAGGACAAGTGCTTGCAGTTTTCATTGCAGCAAGACACCTGCATTTCTGCTGCCTTATGGCCTTATGAATGTAAAATCTTTAATGCTGCAGGTGCTGGTTGTTTGACTGGTATAAAAATTGTACTGTCATCTCTCCGGGGATCAGGTTCTTACTTGCTCCCATAAAAACAGTTACTTTGAATATCTGGACAGAGGGAAGGGGAGAGAAAACACCTTCAGTTAGAGATACCCCATTTTTAAAATGGCAGTAACTGTCCAGGAGAGTCTGTAGTACATATTAGGCTTTATATTCTGGAGACTGCATTCAATAATACAACTTATTACAATTGTGGTACTTTTTTTTTATTATAATTTTCTTACAGAAGTAGTTTGTAGAAAGAAAAATTTTACTAGCAGATTTTTTTTCCTCTTTGAAGGATACAAGCATTTCCCCACTTTTGTCATAAATACGTGATCTTTATCTAAATGTGTTCAATTATTTTTCTCCAGATGCCCTTTCTTGCCTGATGGCAAACTGTCAGTATGGCTGTGACGTGCTGAAAGGGGAGGTGCGCTGCCGCTGTCCTTCTCCAGGGCTGCAGCTTGGGCCTGATGGCAGGACTTGTGTGGGTAGGTGATCAAACGTAGATTTAAATTTTTAATTTTTTTTCTCCAGAATGCTTTTATCCTTCCACAGAATGCAGTTCAAGAGAGTTTATCAGAGGTACATAGAATGCACAGAAGAGGCTATTTAAAGTTGTTAATAATGAGAATAGTAATAGGTCTGTTGCTCAGGTGCCCTCATGTCAGAGATCGCCAGTATTTTCAGTCCTATAAGTTTCATTGTCTGCCTAAAGCCCATACAAACTCCTTGGTATCCAAGTCCTTGGCCCTTGCCACTCCTGCTACTAGGTCATTTTAAACTATTGCTAACTTCAAAATACCTGCCTGCATAAAAAAAGGAATGGGGAGATCACCTTTCCCTCATACCCAACAAGGTGGTGCCTAGCTCAGTGGGTAGAGGGATAATTCGTAAAAATCATTGATGTGATAGTGGGACAAGGTGAAGGTCTGTGCATGTTCCCAGTATTAGTGGGATTGAATGTGCTTTCTTCCATACTGTCAAAACTCCAGGTTAAAATAAACACAGGAACTTAGAGCATATAAAAGTGAAATGTTTTGTTCCCATGTTTTTGAACATGGAAAATGTGCTTATGGTTAATCAGACTCTACTATGGTCTGAATAACAGTGTGACATGTGATTTCATCAGTCATTAACTATACATCCTGAGTGGGATGTGATGCTCTAGTGATTTCATTATTATATTCTATGAAGTGCTACAATTCCACAACCAGTAACAGTGAAGGAATGTAAGAACATGGGGATGTCCTAATCATCCCTTTGGGTATCTTGGCTCTCCACAGGGTAGGTGGTTCTCCAAGTGCCTGACCCATGCTGACCAAAAATTTCTTGGCAGAGAAAGGGACATACTCTAGATCTTCTGGTGAGAAGAGCAAGCTCCACACCAAGTCAGAGGCTTTCTGAAGTGCATGATTGGCACATCTGTGTATGGAAAAAATTGGAAAGAACAGGAGGAAAAAACTTACCCTTGTTGCATACTGAAGGGATTAAGTTGTGATAAATCCCATTGTGGATATTATGGCTGAGAGATCTTTGGAAGATACTTGTGACATACATGCCATAGTGAGCTGAATGATTATAAGTACAAATTCAAGAAAGGTACACCATGTAGAGAAATTTGCTAGAAAAAATGTTTGCCATATTCTCCTAGTGTGCATTTTTCTATTCAGGAAAATTTCCTACTTTGAAGCTCTTTGAGTTCTTCAATGCAGTTTCCAAAAAAAAAAAAATGTTGTTTTTTTTCCCCCAGAAAGGCAAAGAACTGTGTACCCACATTTTACCTGGGTATGCATAATTTAGAATGACTTCATAACCTATTTCTAAAATTTGCACAAGAATTTCAGAGAAAATAGTTACAGCAAGAGATGTCTGTTCTTCCTGCATCGTAACATAATGTTCTCCCCTTTTTTGGTAAGAAGTGATTATGACATGCACCCTTTCTGTGTTACTTCTCTATTAAGTTCAAGTTGCAGTAAATACCTGAAAGAGTTGAAGCTGCTTGGGACTAAGGCTATGCTTTTTGCTCATGTTTGTACAAGCTTGTCACTGTTGGGGAAATTGTTGGCTCCAACAAGGGTCTGGATAATGCTGCAGTGCAAATAGAAGTGTAGGTGGTGGTAAGAAAATCGAAGTGTACATTGCCTACAGCTCATGAAATCCTTGTTCGAGGAAAGTTTGAAAGACAGCTGGGAATGCAATGCCTATTTTTAGCACAGGTGGAAATTCCTCTGGGCATTATTCTATTCTTAGTTTAACACTTGCTGATCATTCCTTTGTTTAAAATGTTCCTTTCAAACAATCAGTAAAGAGCCACCAATTTGGCTATAAAGGTAAATTGTATAAACTAAATGACAACAAAGTAAAAAATAATTCAGCAAAATATTCAGTGAAAATGTGGATTAAACAGCTAATTAATTGATTAATGACTCTTGAATCAATAAATCAATTGCCCTTGCCAGGTTTTTGGATTGGGATTTTAATTTAATGAAATGAGCCATATACACATTTCATCTTCAAATGTCCTGAAATTATTTGAGGGCTGAAAATAATGATTTTTCATTATAAAATTATTTCCTTTTTGTATGCGTGTTTAAAAAATTGAAGATGCAGCCTTGTAAACTTAAAAACCCTACTATTTTTAAAATAGTCTCAAGTTATTTTGTGCTTGAGTTGGTAATCTGATCATACTTGCAACAAGAGAGAGAACCAATTCTTCTTCTCTGGTGGACACTGACCATCACACTGCCTCATGTGCCTTTGGAGCAGCTCCCTGATGCTGAGGTGAGCTCCAAATGCCCCCTCCATGCCTTGCTTTTGATAGGAAGCAGGTATGAACCACAGCATGTTGCAGCAGGCAAAGGGAAACAGCTCTACACCTTTTGGTTCAGGCGTGGATTGACTTGGAAGAAGCCACAGTTGCTGTACTGTTTGAGAGCTGCAGGAAACTGATCACAAGCACTGGCATATCATTTTTTGGTTACTGATCAAAAAGTGGATTTTCCCTCAGCAATGATCATCCATGCACCTCTCATTATATGCAGGTGGAAGGCTGTTATATTTTTCCATATTTTTGCATCAGTTTTGAACAGTGTACTGATTAACAGTTCTGTCCGATATCTCTAGGACACATAACTGCATACACAGTTGCCATGATTTAACATAATTTTTGCCTTATGTGAATAAATATGAATATGTGCAGAGGAAAAAACAGGACATGCTACATTAGGTTTTTAAAGATCATAATCCATGCCATGATAAAGTATATTCAGTGGCTAATCTTGTTTTTACTGAACTATTTTTTGAAGCTGTGATTTAAAGATTAAAAAACCCAACCAAAACCAACAAAGAGCAGAACTCTTAGTAATCAAGCGTCTAAAACTTGCAGCCTTAAAATAATATTTTAATAAAGGGTAGAATATTGTTGTTGAAAATTGTTGAAAATTGTGACTTGTTGATTAAATTATAATAAAAAGCCTGGTAGAGTTTGTAAAACTTAGTAGCATATTCAAAGCCTAAAATGTTAACAATAAATTCAAATCAAGAGACAGATTTATAGGAAGATTCAGGCATGTGGAGACGTGCCCAGTATTGGCCTTGTTTTCTTTCTCATTGAGGCCTTTACTGCACCATTCCAGCAATGCTCCTGATGGAGAGAGAGCAGTCAGGAGGGTGAGGAGTGTGGGAGCTCAGGGGCTGAATCCCTGCTGTCCTCAGTAATTCTTCATGCAGAGTGGGATAGTGCCAGCAGGAGCTACTGGGACAGCCCATCTGGCCAGCAATTCATGGCTTTAAGTCACTTCTTTTGGCCATGCGAGCGCAGCTTGGAGAGAACCTGAAGTTCCATCGTCCCCACCTCTGGTAGCTGCCCTAACTAACCAGCAGCTTTGTGGTAACATTTTTTCTGTGTGGTGGAAGAGGCTCTGCCTTGTTCAGGCCTCTTTCACAAGAGCAGCAGGGCATCATTCACTTGGCTTTGTTTCGCACTCTTGACATCGGCAGCTGAAGGGCTCCTTTTGGGAAAAGAACGGCATGGAGAGCAAAATCTTGCTTTCCCATAAATCAAGAGCCTGATAGAGCTGCAGAGCAAAGGCTTGAACTGTGCCCTGTAGATAACCAGCAAACAGGAGGAGCTGTGTGCGTCAGAAGCAGCCGTGCATGGCAGGTCTCTACCTCAGTGGAGAATTAGTGTTTGAGCTCTCAGCAGCCTCAGCTCGGTTTCCAAGGGCTGCAGAATGAGTGGCAGCACAAGCAGCTTTTGTGTGTCACCCTGACCTCATCTGAGAGCTTCCCAGGCAGGGAGAGCAGCAGTGGGTGAGCATCAGCTGCTTCCTGGGCATCTGCCTGTGACCCAGAGCTGAGCTGGAGGGCACAGCCAGAAGTGCTCAGGAATTACTGCTGGCTGACCAAGGGCCCTTATGAAAAATACTTTGGCTATTCTTTAGCTTTCCATTATGTGAAACCATTGAAAATACAATGCATACATTATATTTAAACTGTTATTAAGAATAATACAGTTCCTTTGTTTCCACAGATATTGATGAATGTGCTACTGGGAGGGTTCTCTGCCCACGATTTAGGCACTGCGTCAATACCTTCGGGAGCTACATTTGCAGGTGTCATAAAGGCTTTGATCTGATGTACATTGGAGGCAAATACCAGTGCCATGGTAATAACAAACTATTTCTCACATGCATGTAATAGAGCTGTGTATTTGAAAATTAAATTAATGGCTCAAAGAGTAATATTTATTTATTACGACTGAAATGTTGAAGCAGGTTGTTTTACACTGCATCAGTATTTTAAGAAAGGGTCGATTATAGAAATAGGCTGTGAAAGAGAAGGCATGTATTTGGCCTACATTCTTGTAACTGGTTCTTATGTGGAAGCTAGTGGGGAGAGCAGAGCTGATGACCGCAGGAATTCCTTTCCAAAGCCTTTTTTTTCCCTCAGGGTTCACTGTCACTGGCAGTTGTAGGCTTGGAGCAGAATATGAGCTTAGTCTGTGTCTGAGCTGTAACACTAGTGTGCTCCATAGCATGTCCCAAGATCCAAGATAAGAATATGTGCACACCCTACCTCCTCCCAGCCCAGACTGCCCAACTTTACTTCCCCTGCTGTCAGGTGGGGAAGAGGCAGGAGTTGGGAAATAACCTGTTTTTGTCTGGACATGAAACTGGAATGCAGCTGGTGTATGCCCTTCCACAAAGATATTCCCAGGTCACTATGCATTAGTTTGACAGGGTCTCAACTGGTTATGATTCTTTCACTAAAAAAAAAGATCATGTGGAGATAATGAAGCATTGCTTTATGTTTGCCTAAATTTTTTTTCAGAGAAATTTGTATTCAGAGCACTGGAATTTGGAGATTTTTGCTTGCATCACTGACAATAAATGTGGATATGGCATGTGAAATGTTTCCATATGAAACTGCTGGAACTGTTTCTACTTGATGTAGAAACATCTATACAGATGTACTATATAGGAAGAATTTTATGAAGAAAAACCAATTTAGTATCTGCGTGATTAAGAACATGCATATTACTACACTCAATTTGTTTTATTCTTATTCTGTCACCTGTAAGAAGTGGTTGTTAAAATTGTGATCTTAATGATCTCAGCTGCAAAGTTTCATGTCTGAAGCTAAGACTAAGGTAAAAGCTGAGAAATACCAAAGTTGCCCAGTAGTCCCTATTTTCCTTAATGTTTGCATTACCACATTGATTTGTGACTGTCTATTTTCCTTTTCCCCCTGGCGAAAGTTGTTTTTTTTTTTAATAATCAAAATTGTATTAATGTTTGGGGTTTTTTGCAGGGATAAGCAGAAAGTCAGGTTTCTATAAAGCAAATTATTTTTTAATGTAAATTTTCTGTTGCAGATATAGATGAATGTTCCCTTGGCCACCACCAGTGTGGTAGTTTTTCACATTGCTACAACACTCCAGGATCCTACAAATGCATATGTAAAGAAGGGTACAGAGACAATGGAACAAACTGCATACGTATGTAATACTCCTTTTATAATAGAGATTCGGAAGCCTATGTGTCCCATTTTGTAAGCTTTAAGGTACAGCTCTGTCAGGCTCAGTTTCTCTTAACTATTTTTAATACTAAATAAGGGACTGGGGAGTGTAGTTGCAGTTTTCTAGGTCTTAGCATGCCTTGGTAAAAATATCTTTCCCTGAGACATTTTCATAATTAGAAAGAAATTCACCTCTCCCTATTTGCAGCTTGATTTTAGAGATTGCTTCAGGATGAGAGCAACTGAGTAAGCAGGGTAGGTCTGATCAAACAGTGCACATTACTCATACCCTGTTGTTATGTACACTCCACAACTGTTCTGTTTCATCAGCTCACCCCATCCACTCCCTGCTGCTTCCCAGGTGTCAGAAGTGCCAGGAGGGAGGATTTCTCTGGAAGGATTTGCTGTTGGAAAATTCCTTGGCCACCTTTTTCTTGGGAGAAACAGCCACCCCCTTGGTACAGAATAAGGTGTTGGGGCTCTCCCATATTTGATGTCCCACAGGAGTTAGCAGCTCTGTGACATCTGCTGGATCATTTTGATCCGGCATTCCTTTTTGGGATCTGGTCTTTGGTGACTCACTGATCTCTTTAAAGAGCAGCACCATTTTTCCCCTTCAGCTGCAGCTGTCATAGTAAAAGGTGTTCTATCACATCCTTAGTGCTTGTAAGTTTATGTGGGCACATTTCATATGTGTTACTGGGACATAGTCCTAAGGCGTGTTTTATATTTTAATATACTATAAATGTCAAAACTACAGGGTATTCAAAGGGATAGTAATAAACAGGTGGCCAGAGGGAAAACATTTTTTACCTGCTATCATCAAACAATTCACTGTTTAATAAATAGTAGTTTTTCATGTTGTGTGCTATACTTGAAACGCTTGTACACAAAATATGTGACTAGAGTTCTTACTGAGCCTTTCAGTATCTCCAGTTACATATAAAAGGCTTATTAAGCAATAGAAAACAACAAAACATATTCTTGTGCTTCATGTCTTCAGGAACTCTCCTTGTGAGACTAAGTTAAAATTTGTTGTCCTTTCTGAAATATTTGAGGAGATGATACTGTGGGCACTGCCACTGGGGGGAAAGTGCTGCATGGTCCAGCACCTAATTTTTGTGAAGGCTGAAAAATGTCTCAGATTCCCGGTGTTTAGCAAAGGGAAGGATCTAAATGAAGGCTGGCTTGGTTCAATTTCTAGAATGATTACTGCTTATTGACAGGGAGAAATGCTTAGAAGGAAAGGTCTGCAAGAACTTTCTTAATCCAAAGGTATCTAGCGATTTGTGATCAAAATGGTTGTAACATCAGGATCTTCCTAAACTTGCTTCCACTCCTGGTTATGAACATGTCCAGCTTAGAGAGCTGCTTAACCAATGGCTTCCTCCCCATGCTTTTAAACCACCATGCTTTTTTGTAAGTTTTGCCAACTTTGAAAGACACTTGATGCTTGAGAGGAGGTGGGATGGAAGTGTCTTGACCTTCAGTCATTCTAAATTATCTCTAAATTGCTGCAATGCTAAGTATGACATAAAGGGATGTGATAATTTAGCAGTGCTGATGCTAAAGTATGTTTCTAACTAATGGAAACCTTCAGAAGAAGAAGTATTTCATCCAAGTGTCTCTGTGTCATAATGAAATAGACTGCTACATTTCTGGAGTGAGAGGCTGAGACATCCACTTTGGTCCCATTTTGATTCTCTTTGCAGTTATTCCTATTGTTCTGATTGAACCACGTGGACCATATCACATATTCAAGGCACTCTCCCTGAGGGAGGCAGTGGGTAGAATGAGTAGGATTGTTGATGCTGAAGATACAACTCCTCAGACCACTGCATGTACCTGGTTTTGTTACAGAAAGGCCAGTGACCAGGCCAACAGTTCATCCGACAACTGGGCTGACAGCTCGTCCCACACCTGGGCCAACAACTCGTCCTACACCTGGGCCAACTCAACTTGCACCCAGGACAACTCGACTGACACCCAAGCCAACCACGAGATACGTGCCTGTGACAACGAGGCCGGTCACGACACCAGTGGTGAAGCCTCCACCTCCAACAACACCTCAGCCTACAACAGTAAGACCTACACTAGCACCACAAAGAACTCCTCTGGTAACAACTGAAGAGCCTTCACGTGTTCCCACTGAAACTACATCTTCCCAAGGAGTTATAGATGACAACAGGATCCAGCCAGATCCTCAGAAACCCCGTGGAGATGTGTTCAGTAAGTAATTTTCCATAGGCCTTTGTTTATCAAAGCTGTAGATGAAAGCATGCACTGTACTGTTTGGGATTTTTGGAACACTATACCACTGAGAACAGAGAAATGAAACTGAGAATGGTTATATGGTAAAGCTGCACAGTAGTTGATTTTATTACCTAATAAAAGTTTGAGACGGAAGTTCTGAATCAATTAATCAAAAAAGTGTTTATTTTTTCCTCCTGAAATTATTGAATATATTGTCCTGGTGAAGTACTTAATTATGCTCTCAGGTGAAGGTTTTAAGGAAATGAAAGACATTTGATTTAAAAGTATAGAAGTACAACATAACTCATAAAGTAGTCAATGGATTTAAATTCAGGGAGTTGAGAATCCCTCGTAAACAAAGTATTACCATAGCTTTAAGAATGGTAAAGAAACGAGATTGTGCCTGATTACCTAAAAACTTCTATGTGACCTCTTTTGTATGGGTTCAAATAGTCTCAGACGTTAATGACTAAACAATGGGGAAAATGCATAAAAATAGCACAGAGGGTAATTTTCTGGACTGTGTCTGTGGAAAGGGATGCATGAAAAGCTGAAGATAGTAAAGATTCTCATAGCATGAACACATGTAACTTTAGGAGCTCCTCTGAAGTCTACGGCACCATTGTGCCAGCTTTAGTGCATACCACAGGAGACATTACTGGCACTTACAGAGCTGTGCATATCTGCCAAGAAATACTCAACACGCGATTTCATCTTTAGTTCTGCGGCTAATTTTAGAGACGGAGAGAGTGTGTTGGATCAGCTCTCCAGCTTGTTGTACAATAAAGCTGCTGAAGCAATGCAGTAGGAGGAAAAGTTTGCTGTCTCAGAGCAGGTGCACAAGCAATGTGGGAGTTTTTTTCTGGTTGCTTTGGCATCTGTGTAATAATTTCTTGGGCTTTGTTGTTCTAGGTCATTACTCAGTGAAATATTTATTTCCTTGTCAAATAGTTTTCCCTGTAACATTTTATCTGCTGTAGACAGAAAATGGAGAGTGAAGCTGACAAAAGTTAGAAGACAAATCCTGGTACTGCTTAGTAGAGCATACGTTTGGCTTCATATTCAGTTAAAAATATGGAGATATGTTTAAGTGAAATTCTAAAAGGAAATATAATAAAGATTTATGAAGCTTAATCTAATGGGACCCAATAGTTAAAAATACAGTTTTGTAGAAATTATTTTAGAATCCAGGATTATGCTTCCCAGTTCTCCATGTTGCTAGTCTTCTCTGGAATACTAAAGCAGAGGGATAGTTTTCAGCCATTTTCCTGAAGTCGTAACAATTCTCTGTGTAAAGCTTATTATTTACAATTAATCTTTCTGTATTGTCCCTAGAGAGATTTGGAAGCTAATGTTTTCAATACATGTGTTTCAGATATAGGACTTTGGAAAATAGGAAAGTGAAAGCCTTTGAAGTTTGGCTTGGTCTGACTGCAGCTTACATTATGGTACATACAGCACACACAGGACCTTCGCAGTGTTTATCAACTGTTGGTTTAGGTCAGCTGCCACACTCTGAGGTTTGTGATATACATACATAGCTTCAAAGGCTTCAGTGCACAGCACAGCAGGACTGAAACGGGTCAAGCACCGGCTGTTCCTGGCCTCAGCAGGTAATGCAGGGACAGAGAGTCCTCGGCTCAAGTCAGCAGATGTCTATCTTCAATACCATGTAATTTTTTTAATTCACTGCACGACACATATTTGATACACATATGTGTGACTGAAAGCATATGCCAGTTGTGCTCCAGATGATTCTAGTATGGTGATCTTCAATGAGGCTGGTGTGTTTTTTTTCTCCTCTCTCTTATCTTTTTCTCTCCAATCTGCATTCTGCTCTGTTTTTCTCTCTTTTCTCTTCTGGACACTGAAAGTGTCATCTAGGTAGTGGTCACTGGAGTTCTCTCCTACTTTTTCTGTCTAGAAGCATTTATGTTGGGAACAAAAGCATTTGTTAAGGATTTGAAACCTACAGTTTAGTGCAAGACAGTTCCATTCCAGAAGAATGTGCTACTTTCTCAAAGAAAGCATTGCTTGTAGGGTAAGGTGTTTCTTCACCTTTTGAATGCTGTTACTGCAGAGGTTTGTGGGGAAGAGCAGAAGTTAGCTTCCTCATGTCGGACGTTTAGAAAAGCAGGTAGAAAAGTTACAGCCCACATACATTACTACAGTGGGATGTGCAGAGCTTGGGTCTGCCTCTCAGTACCACACTTGTAAGGGTAACACAGAGATACTTGAACATCCCCAGATGCCATCACACCAGGGTTCAGCAGCATGGGAGCATTATGCCAGGTGCTGCATTCCTGAGTGTTAGCTGGGCTGCCAGCATGGTTGCATGAGTGCTCTTGGCCCATGGTAAATGACAGATGTGTGCAGGGAGGGTTGAGTTCAGGTTCCTGCTGGCCAGCCCTGCCCTGCTCCAGGTGTGTGGGAGAGCAGTGCCTGGCTCTGTTGGGCTGCAGCTGCTCAGTGTGAGGCACTGTGAGCTCAGGATGGCAGCGCTCCCACCGAGTGTAAGCCAGTGCCTCTCCAAAATCATTCCTCACAGCCAGACACACTGGTAACAACCATGGTATTAAGCCAATACGGGATTTCAGACTGGAATATCTAGTAACGTTTAGCTAACCTTCAACTGCTTTTAGCTGCTAGCTGGATGTACCAAGCCCTCCCCACCTCCAAAAACATTAATGGATTTTTCACTTGCCTCTACATTTCTTCAGGGAAGCAGAGTTTTGAACTATTTCCTTCAGCTTCTTTAAAGCTATTTCTATTGTAGTCTCACCTACATCAGACATCTTGGTAATATTCCTGGGTTGTGGATATGAGCTAATTTTGTTTTGCTTATACTGAGCTTCTTTAGGTTCATTTCCTCAAATCAACTGCTTCTCCAGTTGAGGCAGCAAAGAAGCTAGTTAGCAAAAATTAATTTGCACTGTGGTCCCCATATGCCTGCCTGGAAAGAGAAGAAAAAGCCTTGCTCTTTCTGCATCCCTTTGTTTCTCACTAGAGAATACAGGCAGCAATTAGTAGTCTTGTAACTCTTATTTTCTTGGAAAACAGAGGAGAAAATTGATGTTAGATCCACATCGGTCCTGAACTAGGATTTAATCTCAGTTTTATAAATCTTCAAAATAATTTGTGTCTTCTTAGGTGTTTGCTTCCTCCCGTGTCTCCAAGGGTTTTGTATTCCAAAGAGTCACAAAAGGTAGTGTTTTATTACACAGGGATGGGCAAAACCAAGCATAGAGAGCTGTGTACCCAGCAACCACTGGCAGTTCTGTGCTCCCAGCCATTAACATCTGCTAAAGACCTCAAAGCTGTGTTTTCAGCTGCGTTGTCTTGGGATGCATGAACATGTCCCTTCCTTTTTCTCCCATGGGGCTCTGCAGCCTTAGGGAGGAAGCAGCCCTGCTTTGCTCTGCCATCAAATAGGTGGTACTTCTGTCAGGCACTCCATGGCAAAGGGGCCATTGGCTGCTGCACAGATGTCCTAGACCAAATCCTGCCAATCCTGGTGCTCTAGGATTGCTCCAAATCAGGAGAGGAAACATGCTTGGGTCAAACGGACTTTTTTTTCCTGCAAGCATCTCTCAAATTCTAGTTTTTTCCTAGTTAACCTTTTCCTTGGTGACTCCTTGCTCCTGATTTTCTCCCTTTCTTGTTATTTGACCTTCTGTTCCACACACTGGGTCAACTTGACATAGGATTTCACTTCAGAGCTCTCTTGAATATGCTGCTCAACTTGAAATGAGCTGAGGATCAGACAAATTACTCTGTTCAGCAGTGACAAAGAGCACAAATGATAAAAATGCTGATAATGTTATTTAAATGCCTTTGCAATTTTTGAAAGGTATTGGGTTGTTGCTTTTCTTTAGGTGCTTTACTCCTTTTCTAAAAAAGTCTGCAGTGACTTTGGGGAGCTGCTGTTTTAGAGAACAAAAAAATTTGTATTTTTTAACATGGAATTCCTACACTTGGCCTTTGAACCTCTTAGTCAGATGCAGACAGTGGAATCTGGCACCAAGGATAATCTTCTCCTGATATGGATATGGGGGGAATGGCAATGAGAGAGGAATGCAGTGATAGCTTAATATTTAACTATTTCAGGACTGATACAAACTACAGTGAAGTACAGAGAAATCTTTTCTAGTTATAAGTCTCTAACAAATAGAACAAATTTCTCAATAAGACTGTGAATTTCTGCTACCATTAGGATCTGGATGATAAGCACTAAAAGCATAAACTTAAAGTATAATACTAGATATCAGCATAGCAAGAGCAAACCCCCTTATCTGTATTAAAAGACAGTTCAGCAGTTTTCCTTCTTAGCCCTTAGTGGAGCCAACAAGATTGGAGTTAGGAAATGTTTCTCACAACAGGTATTAAAAATGTAAAGATTGGATTAAAACTGGATTCTTTCTTTTCTCCCTTGCAGTGACTGCAAAGTCATTAGTGCAGTAAGTGTGGTTTTGTGATCCTTGAAGCTGTTGAAAAAAGGGAAATAATAAAAGTAAAGAATAGGAGTTTTGTTATTCCTTGATATCATTAGAGTAGCATTTTTTTATGACAGTATTACATTTGTCTTCACTGTTCTGGCACCTTTTAAAATGTATTTGTCTTTATATTTAAGCATTTGCAATAGGTGCTTTGTTCCTGTTGGGTACTCTGGAGGTCACTCATGAAACCTAGAAGTCTTACAAATCTCACCCTCAATCAGTCTTCCAGCAAGTCTTGTCCCCAGATCTGATATGCAAGCTTCTTTACACTCCTTGTTTTAGCTGTGTTTCCCTGAAACTCAGTTGGCACTCTGCACCTCCTGAATGGATGTTCATACAAAAGCAGGCAGGTCGCTTTGCAGAAAACTTTCTGCAAAATAAATACCAAGATGCTTGATTTCGGTAAAACTTATTGAGCCTTCTAACTGCCCAAGAATTGCAAGATTGGACTGCAGAGTGGTGGCATGCTGACACTGCTGTGCCTCCCCTCATATGTAAATAGTGCTGGAGAGGGTGGCACAGTCCATCAAAGCACTTCCTAAAATAACTCTTACTGCAGAATTTGAATTCTGTAGAATTTTAAGAAATATATCCTGGACACTGTGGGTGTCTGAACAAAAGAGTGCCATGTATCTCTCTGTTGCCTCTTTTGTTTAGCCAAGCGTATATCAATATCCTTCCTGGAGGAAAACAGGACTTATTCTTGTTTTCTCAGTCTGACTGACCTCTAGACTACCCTTACTTTTAGCTGCTTTCTACTGGTTGTGTGTGAGATCTCATCACTTGCAGAAATTTTTGCAAGTGGGATTTAACAGTTATTCAGTAGCCATTCAGTCAAAAAATCTTTTTCCTTTTTTCTTATTGTTTTTAGTGAATGGGAAGCTTAGTCATGATTACTGTGTGGAGTGGAATTGTACTTGCAGTGCAAAATCAGTTTTTTCTGTAAGCCAGAGAACTGCATTATTAATAGTAGTAACAACTACTAATAACATGAAGTCGCACTCCATGTTTTGGTTTTGTAACGCCAAACCAGCAATTATTAGTTCATTGCAAACAAGCTGATATATATACATGTACTTTCTTATACTCCCAATCTCAGCAATTAGCAAGTAAATAAAAAAAGCGGTATTGCTTTCCCGAAAGTTAAAAATGCCCAAAAGAAATCGCTCTTATTTAATATTTAATAATCACAGTTATTTAATGTTTCCCCCCAGATTTGTGAGTCTATGAAGAAGTTAGATCATGAACTTTGAGAATAAGATAGTATGGGTATAGTGGTTCACTGAGAGCTTATAAAATTCTCCAAGTAAAAGAAGCCAAGTTTCTATTTAACAAGCTTTATCAAACCATTGAAGTTAAGTGAAAAGCACACTGATACGCTATATAAAGTACACAGAAAAGGCTTGGGAAGCTTGCAAAAATAATTGTACGAAATACTTTCTCCCACGATCACCACTCAACATATTGGTTGTTGTGGCAAAAAGAAGTGTACATGTGGGTCATATTTAGAGTCCTGCATCTCTTATGGTAACCCTTGTTTCAAATTGAGTGCACATTCCTGTAATTAGGTCCAAGCACTGAAGTGACTCTACTAAAGAAGTGCAACACATTCTTCTAGAAGTTAGTAAAAAAAGTGTTCAGAAAGGACTCTCAGTGATTTTTTAAAAAAAATATTTTTGCAGAGCTTTAATTATAGGCAGATATACCAACTTGAATTTGGAGAATTCTTGTATGTGTCTACAGATGTAACTCAGGTTTATAGAAAACATCAGTGCATTAGAAGTGGTACTTGAAGAAGTACACTGAAGTAGTTTACAAGGTAAGTTCCTAATATTTTTTGCAGTATTTTCCATAAACATGGACTGTGACAGACTGGGAAGAGAGTGCACAGGACATGTACCTTAAAACTGTGACCCCTGAGTATCCTACAAACCTCCAAGCATGGCAGAGAGTTTCCTTCATGCTCTTTGCCACAGTACTCATTTAGAACCTCCTTTAGTGCTCATTTAGAACCTGTGGTCTGAGCCTTGCTGTGCGGTGCTCAGCAGTTCTGAAGCTGACTTGTTCTCCATAGCATAGAAAACAAACAGCATCTTCTTCCCTTGGCACAGTCTGAGGTGAGGAAAGGCAAGGTGGTGCTCCTTGGGTGTGCAGCCATAGGTGTGCTTGTTCAACTGTCCCACTACATAATTCAGGCTGAACAATTGATTTATGTGCCTGAATATAATATTTATGCATAGATGTTCTGCAAGGCAATTATTGGCCTAGGTTGTGTGGACTGTGCACGTTTGTAAGCTTTCTTTCATATTAAAGCTCCAGGTTTTTAATCACATAAGCAAAACAGCCCAGGTGAAATGAAGCAACAAAAATGCTATTTACAATCAAGGAATCATTAAAAATTAACAGTCCTCTAATACCCAAGTCAGCCTTAAATCTGAAGCTGTTTTGAGCATTAATATCCTAGACTGCAAATAGACATAATCAAAAAATCTGCAAAGGATTAAAAAGAAAACAAAATAAAGGGAGACTTAATGATTCAAATAATGACTATTATATTTAGGAGTTCACTGGTTTACTACAGGTTTTGAGCTTTTAAACTATTTGTTTTTGTTGTATAAAATTTTTATTCAAGACCTCTAGCCTAGAATAGTATTTTAAAAATACATTAGAGTTTGCTTATTTTGTCCTAATTTCAACATTTTTTTCTTTTCTGTCATTTGGCTTTAGAGGAGCTCTTGTAGCACTGCTATTTTCATGTTGACCTAGTGTAAAAGAAGTTCCTTCTTAACCTTGGATTTGATTTTCTGAAAACAACAGTTCTTTCAGTTATCTTAAGTCTTCTTGTTCTCACTTGTTCTATAGAGACATTAATAGTTATTTTAGCACTGCAAATGGAAAACATGCCAAGTTTTTAATAGATAAGACGCTTACAAATACCTTAGATGTCAGAGGTGCCTATAAAATCTGAGGACATGTCTGAAACACATTACTACTGTTATGAATTATGCATTAGACCTGCCTCCGAAAGAGGAATTTTCCAAGACAGCTCTATTCAGTGCAATCTGTGTATCTCTAGCTGACAGCTGTCCATCAGGCAAGAAACCTGTGTGAAACTTGCACAAACTGGCACAGCATCTTCAGAGATATGGGGGAGTCTTTGTAGCCACCTGACTTTGGCAGCCATCACTCCCACAAAGAGCTCATAAATTTCAGGTTGTCCTGAATGCTGAATGTCTAATAACCTCTGGGCCTCTTAATCACGGAGAGCTGTTCCTTCTCCTCCAGCTGGGAACAGCAGCTGAAGCACAGGCTGTGCAGGAAAGCAAAAAAAAAAAAAAAATTACAGTTGAATTCCAGCTTCCACTAGAGCTCTTCCTTCTCAGCTCCCAGTACAACCCTGATAATTGTTTTGGCAGCTCTAATCCTTTGCAGATTGATGGATGTATCTTCAGCTGTATTTCAAAGGTTGAGTGCACGTGGGGCCTCTTCCATGAACTGTTGAGGTTCTCCTGTAAATGTCTGTGGAAGGGTTATGTGAGGACTTTCATGTGGCTTTATTTTATTGAGAAACCACTATCTCTGAAAATGCATTTGGAGAGGAATAGTGTGCTTCAAGGTTAAAGCTTTTCCCCTTGGTTAAAAGGTGCTTTCATTCAAAGGGCCTTTAGGAAATTTGGAATCACCTTTTACAGTGCTTAGGTAAATGTTACAACACAAATCATAAATCATGTAGGCATAAAGTTTATGAGTCTTTGTGTTGAATATAATTAAATGTATTGAAATCTCCAGGAAAAGCACAATGCCCAGAGCTGCTCTCCTGGTTTTTGCTAGAGATAAATTAGTGACCTACTTCCTTATCTCATTCATTTTTCTTCACAGTTCCACGCCAGCCTGGAGTGAGCAATAATCTGTTTGAAATACTTGAAATTGAAAGAGGGATTACAGCTGATGAATTTGAAGCAAATGATGACCCAGGTAATGACCATGTCTCCTACTTAGGACCTAGGGTTTACGATTTTTTGAGACTTCTTGGTGGTTTATACATTTTTCAGGACTCCAAAATCTTATGCCCCTTTTTGAACTTATGCTTTATAAAACCATGTAAAACCAACCCTTCGCCTATATGAACCTTACACTTTTATTTCCTAAAAAATTCACCACAAAAATAGCACGAATTGTTAATAATACAAATGCATTTTTTATTGTTTTAGTATTTTTTTAGATTCTTTTCCTAGGGCTCCTTCTTCTGCATTTAATTTTCATACTTACTTGTTAATGTAGGCTACATGGGAAATTGAAAACTAAAACACTCTGAATAGTTTCTGGGTTTTTTTTTTGTGACCTCCTGCTCTGTTCTGCTAGGTGTGCTGGTGCACAGCTGTGATTTTGACAGTGGACTGTGTGGATGGATCAAAGACAAAGATGATGACTTGCACTGGGAACCAGTGAGAGACGTATCAGGTAAGTGATCTGTGTACAATCACAGCCTGCAGCTGAAGAACCACCAAGGCTTGAGGCTGATGACAGTTCTGCTTGAGAACAAGTTACACAACTTCTGTTCCCTTTAGTTCTGGGGTATATTTCACACCAATGCATCTTCTGTGTATAAAAAGCAAAATTGAGGATTCCCAATGTGAAAGAGCAATTTAAAATTTACACTTTGATCATAGCTGACATCTTTAAAATAGAAATGTCTCTGAAGGAGTAGTAGTTGTAGTCAGCAAAAGTTTGTCTTAAAGGAATCAGAAAAAAATGTGGACTAGAGAACAACTTTTATTTATGGTGAAATAAAGCTTGTTTTTCAAACTACCATGTAAACATAATTATTTCCCTATCACTAGCAAAATTATAGAAGGTACTGGAAATATCTTTGTTTTGCTGCCAGATATAATGTTCTAGTTTAACCTCTCAGATTGCTGTAGCTTGGAGTAGAAGTCGATAAAATCAATCTGTATATAGGAAAAATGTTAACTGGAAGGCAGACAACTTAATGCTGAAATACAGAGGCTTCTAAAAAAGGGACTATTTGAGATGCTAAAAAGTGGCATTACACCAAACATTAGAGGGGAGTGTGTAGTGCCTGCATGCAGGACAGGAGACAGTGGTGGCATCAGCACTGGTGCTCAGCCACAGGAGCAGCCCTTCCCTGTGTCGCAGCTCTGCTGTCCCAGCACGTGGGATGTGTTTTGTCCCCTGTTGATGCTGGTGTGGCACTGCGAGGTTGTTGCCCTCGCTGCCTCCCCTTCCCCCAGCGGTGCCGGGGATTAGACACACATCCCTGGCTCCCCGTAATGATGGGATTACTCCGTGCCCAAGGAGCAGCTTTTGGAGTGCACAGAGCTCACATGGTGTGGGGCTGCCAGGGCGGAAGGAAAGGCGCTCTCTGGGGTTAAGGTGAGGAAGGGTGAGGGCACTGAGAGCCATTCTCGTCCTGCACCCCCTGTCAGAGCTGTCTGGCCACTGATGGGGCAGTCATGTGCCACCACAGCAGGTGACCTGGCACCTTTTCCAGGCTGCTTGGCTGGCTCAGTGCAAGTGCTGTCTTCACTGCCCGGGCAGGGGTCCCCCCAGACAGCCTGCTCCGGTACTTCAGGAGCTCCTTGTGACACTTGAAAAGCGTTGGGAATGATGGGGAGACCAGAGCTCCTTCCTCCTGCAGATCAGAAAACAGGCTGCTGGCTCCTGCCTGCAGAGTGGCACTTAAAAACAATTACACTTAAGTCATACCTTTTTTAAAACAACCGATTTTAAAATCCATTTTTTCTAAGTCAGTCACTCAAAGCATATTCATTATCTGTACTCAAAAAATGTTCTTAATACATACTAAATTCCAGAACTATGATGTTTAACTGGCTCTTTTTGTCAGACTTTTCCCCTGCATTACTTCCCAGTAGTCAGGGACAAGCTCAGCTTTTTATTTCCTGTGTATGTTCTGCTGCTGTTGACATAACCTGTTAAAACTAGTCCCTTGAAGTCACCCTCCCACCCCCTCCAGTCTGGAATACCTTGTTGGAAGGATTTATTTTCACAGCTTGTTCCTGACTGCGTGCTTTCACCTTGCAAAGTTTGCTATATATTGGTTTATCAAGATCTGCATTTTGAAAGGTGCTGTGCTGAAGCAGTATAAGCTTATCTTGCATGCAGAAAATGCTGATTTGAGGGGACCTTTTCCTGCAGGGGCTTGCCTACAGCTGTTTGCTTTGTGCTTACCTAAATCTGTTTCCTATTGATTGGATTTAGCTACAGTAACTATCTGAAAACTACGCACTTAATAAGTCTCTACTTTCTTAGTGCTATAATTGTATCTTCAGCAAACAGGTACAGTTATTTAAACTCTATTATGCTTATTTTAGCAATTAGTGACCTGGCTGCAAAAGCAATGCATTAAAAAAAAAAGAAAGGAAAAAAACCACAAAAACCCAAAAACTCCCTGAGAAAATACCCACCAAAAGGTTTCAACAGATCCTTGGACAAATGGATCCCACTTCATGGCTAAATGCTAAGCTAGGGGCCCAGACAGCAGCATAATACTTTTCTTTGTTAAATCTCATTCAGACTAAAGAACTTAAAAACTTATGTAGAAGTAGTGAATTGGAGACAAGGTTGGCTTTCCTTTCAAGTGTGTGACAAGCCGTGGTGTATTGTAATTAAATTTTACAGCTTTTCAAGGGAAAACATTGTGACTTTCAAACAGAAACTTTCAAAAAATAATGATCTGTTTGAGTAGCTACAGGTGGACAGTTAAAAAACAGTTTTCTGTCCTGTTTAGCTGTGTATATCAACCATATTACAAACATCCAATATTTCTAAATCTTTGGTTTGAACTAAGGAGCCTAAAAATGCCACTTTCTTCATAAACCTAAGGTACAGGTGGCATTTTTAAATTAAAAAAAATATATGTAAAATCTGATAGCATAAAGAAAAAATATTCTTTGATTCAGTGTAAGATAAGGTTTTGGGTTGGTTTTTTTTTTGGTTTGTTTTTTTTTTTTAACCTTTTCCCCTTTGGTAATTTCAGATTTTAAAGGTTTTATCCACCTTGCAAAAGCTTTAATTAAAAGTACAAACAACTCATACAGGTCTGGGTTTTCTCCAAGATGTGAAGCCTCATCTAATTTAGTTTTGAGTGTTGGTGTGAAAGGTGCCTTTTTTCTTTCTAGGTTTTATGGATACCTGAGATCCTTAGCTTCTCATGTTCCTAGTGTTTTCTGGAAGGCACCTTTACTTCATATATGATAAGAGATAATAATAGGGTTTTGAATTGAGTATGTATGTTCACTGACAACTTCCTACTGTTAGAATTTGGGGTTAACAGCCATGTGGAAATCATTACTGCTTCTTGCTTTCTCTATCTAATCCAGATTAACAGTTTAAATTACAGTTAAATAAAAGAGGCTATCAGGGTTGCAAATGGATATGCTTTGAGGTTTACCCTGTTAACACAGTTCCCAAACAAAAGGAAAGGGACAGAGCCATAGCTCAATTACATGATAGTGCTTATTCTGGTCTCTGTTATCTATACAGCAGCAGAACATTGCAGCTTGAAAGGCGCATGAATTTGCACAGTGCTTTAATGTCACTGTGGGTTTAAAATCATGCCGTGATCAAGGCGTTGTCAGAAATGACAGAATACATGGGGTTTTAATTTTGGAGAGGGGGATATTGTTTTCTTTGTTAAAAAGAAATTAGGTTGGCAGCACCCCGCCTGGTACTAATGTATAGAGAAGAGCAGCACGGGTAATCTTACCCTGTAGGAGGCAGATGCATTTGTTCTGGTTCTATATGCCTTATTTTACACTCTCTGGACCTTGTGGACCCCTTTATATATTTTTAATGAGTATTGTGCTTTTGGTCCTGCAACCTAGTAGTGTTAAAAAAACCAAACAAACCCCCCAACTAACTGCTCTTTCCACTACAGGGGGGCAGTACCTTACCATCTCTGATCCCAAGGGCAAAGAAGGAGGAGTAGCACATCTTATCCTGCCGTTGGGTCACCTGGCTCAGGCTGGAGATTTGTGCCTGTCCTTTAGGCATAAGGTACCTGGGCTGCATTCTGGTACCCTGCAAGTCTTTGTAAGGAAAACTGGTGCTCATGGCCCAGCTGTTTGGGGAAGAAATGGTGGCCATGGCTGGAGACAGACACACATAACGTTACGAGGCGTAGGCATCAAGAGTGTAAGTACTGATGATTGTGTTGCTTTTTGGGTTTTTGCATGAAAAAGATGAGGATGCTGAAATGGTGCAGCACTACAGTGTTGATCTTCTGGCTTCAGTTTCACTCTGTTTTACTACTTTGATCCCTGCCAATGAAATCACAATACAGATGAGCGTTACTGTGTATTTTTTTTAATTAGTTTTATGCATGCAAAAAAGAAATCACAGCTATAGAAATATAGTACAGGCTACTCTGTTATTTCCTGAGTTACCTGGTACAGCCCATTTTAAGGGAATCACCACCTAGGAAAGAACAGCCTCATGGACAAAGGCATACTCTATAGAGAATTCAAAAAAATGCCTGTATCAAGATTCCTCGTGAGCAATACTTTGAATAATTTAGTGCCACAAAATAGGAAAAATCCCCTGTGGATTAGTAACTGGCTAAATCAGGGCAAAGGTACTGAAAAGAAGTAATTTTTGGTAATGCAGGGAGATTACAAGTGCAATCTCATGTGGTTTTATGCCCTTTAGCATGCCTGTAGCTGTGCAGGCTGAGGAGGTGAATGATGACCTAACAATGCCCATAACACAGAATGGTTTAGTGCAATCAAAAGAAGCTGCTTGAAGTGCCATGAAGAAACTCTTAATACCTGGAAATTTTAGAAACATTATGTGATTAAACTGGTATCAAAAGCTCAGTGTTATTCTTCAACCTCTGAAGGCAGTTTTTATTTTAGATTTGAAGAAGTGGCTTGGGTATTTCAGGGCCTGTTTGTCTTAAATATCAGGTGCTCTGAAAACCTCACACATCATAATGTTCATGATGGGAGCAGGCTACAAGACATACACAGTGTCTAGCTCTAAAATGAATATTAAGGCTGTGATTAGTGCAGATAATTTTCTAGAAAATTTACCTCAGCAACAGTAGCAAAGACACTTGACTTTGTTAGCTGTAAATCAGTGTTGGACTGAGAATGAGGACATTTGTAACAGGTGAACAATGTATCTACTATATTCTTACCCTTTTTTTTCCCCCTAAATTTCTCACTTCTGGCAGTCCCCCTTTGCACTGTCCCTTGCCTCTCATGACCCCCTGGCAGTAGCTGTCTGCATGGGCAGCCAGGGCTGCTGACCTGAACCACTGGGACACTTACCCAAAGATCAGATACTTACCCTCTTAAGTAAGCAGGGAAGGCCTCTGCCAAAGAGAAATCAGGAAGAAATGTGGAAGTTTTATTTTCTAGCTAATTAAAACCCAAAATCAACTAAATGATAGTGATTTTGGAGAGGCTTACTGGAAACCTGCAGAAAATTTGAATGAAGACCAGAATCCTTCATAACACTTTTTAATTAATTACTTACTTGTAATTTTTTTTTATCCCCCACTCAAATTGTTCTATTTATCTTTCTAGGTTATTTTCAGAGGTGAGAAAGGGAAAGGAAGAACTGGGGATATTGGACTAGATGATGTGGTCTTGAGGAGAGGACGCTGCTCTGAAGAGCATTAGCCGAGACAATGGACCAGCAGTCATCTCCTCTTGCCCTTCTCATGCAATTCCTACAAAACTTTGAAACAGAACTGCATGGAAAAGAAGAAAAAGTGGGAGAGCAGCAACTTCTTAGTGGTATGCTAAGTGCAATCTCATGGAAACTTCACTTAAATACATGGAGAGCACCTCCCAGGATTGAGGAAATCCAATCTCAGGCTGCTTATTTCTATTAATCCTTACCCCTAAATAATATATTGTGTGTAATAACTTTGTTCCTTGTTAAGTCTGGTGAGTGCTCGTAGTAAGAGCACTTGCGAAAAAGGGAGAATTAATTACAAATGGTAGCAAAAGAAAGCTCCATCTCGGAGTTTGTGTTAACCAACAGCCACTATCATCCCACAGTGCTATCTTTCATTGATTAATTTGTGTGAGTCCCATTGGATTAGTGAAAGCCTGGACCTCAGCTTTGGCTTACTGCCACTGACCTTTGAAGAAAGGTTTTTCATAGAAATAGCATTTACTTTGCTGTTGCATCTGTATTAACCAAAACCAGTTAGAGAGAGTAGGCATTGTATCCTGTAATATTGCTACTGCTGCGTTTTTTGTATATGTGTATGGTTAACATATTTATATTTTTTAGTATTTACAGACTGTAGTTGCAGGGTAATTAGCAGCTGTACTTTCTTTTTGTTCAAGACAAAAGTTCAGCATCTTCTTCAATACTGCTGGTCATGCCAAATTATCAAAGTCAGTTAATGGTGCTCATTGGAAAATGCTGGTGCAGTTTTTCATGTTGTAACGTCCTGAAGGCAAAAGAGCAAATGCTCACCTGATGGAAACTGGCATCTGAAAATGCTCTGCAAGTTTGCATCAAGCTCACAAGCAAGCCCTAAAGGGCCCTGAATCCTGCAAGAAGCTCCTGGTTCAGCTGAAGCAGCCAGCAGCTGTTGAACTTAGATCTTGTAAGGTTGAGCCCGCTGGCACTGGCAGGAATGATCCCTTCCCACAGGTGGCACAAGCCTACACATGAGGAAAAAGGGCAGCTGTGTTAACACTGCACAAACCATTCAGACCCTGAAATGCCTCCAATGGTCTTTGGCAAATGTCCATACTCTGCCCAACCTTCTGTATATAATAAGCATTTTATTCTTTAGAACTAGAACAACTATTAGCTCTAGTGGGAATAAGTATTTATCAAAACTTTGGACTAATTTTATAGTTATGTATCATGCATGTGCTGTGCAGTTTCCCAGGGAATTCTTCTGTTTTGTTTGGAATTTTTTAAGTGGGCATCATCATCACTGCTAGCAATTCTAAAATTGACAAAGTAATTATAACATTTGAGAAAATGAGAAGAGATTGGTAAACTGCTTCTAATGGTGCAGCCTTAAAGTTTCAAAATAAAAATTATAAAAAAATATATCTTGGTTCTTTTGAATAATTAAATACAGTGTAAAATATATGTCAGCTGCATAGCATGTTCAGCCTTGTACAAACTTCACAGAAACAAATTTGCAAGACCATTAGTCATATTCCAAATCCCTGTTCCTGACAAAGTACAAATCTGAAAATATTTTTTCCCATTCATCTCTTAGGACAAAACATGGTGTATAGAGCAGCAATGTATGTAATCAAACAGAAAGTCTCCTGCAAAAGTGTATCAGCAAACATTTTGAAAAGGAAAAAAGCAATGTGTTTGTAAACATTAAATTTTAAACTATTTTGTTTCATTATAATCTTTTTCTCTTATGTTATTTTGTGATATGTCAGAAATATTTGTGAATAGTTGAAATACCTTGTCCTTATTTTAAAGTAATCAGTAAAAGAGACTGTTACTTTCTACTAACTGGGAATCTTGTTTTCATTTCTAGATAGAAAGTCTCAATTTTCGTTGCAGTGAAATGAATAAAAGATGACAATCTTAGAGTGAAATAGCTCTTATTACCAGTTTTAAACATCAAAATACATTTCACTATAATATGAAGTGAGCACTATATTTATTATTCAGAAGGAAGAATGACAATTTTCAACCTAACTTTAAGAGAAGTCTCACAGGTAATTTAAGACCTTCTGCAATATTAGACATCCATTTTACAAGAAGGAGCAGCTACCATAGTTCCTCACTCCGATTCAGCCAGCACAAACTGCTGTTAGATGCCAAGGAATATGAGATTGACACATTTTAGTCTGGTTCCTCATATTACTGTGATGATTAGATTACGATTCCCAGGATAAAATGGGACCCCTGTCAATGCAAGACTGTCAGAGTTTTTTGCCATTTTTACAAATGTTCGCTGGAACTCAGGATCTGGATTGATTCGAAAGGTAGACAGCAATAAGTACTCAGGTGACGGGGAGGAGTCAGGTGTCTGTTTTATGATGCATTTCATTGCTACAATAAAACATGGACTTGTAGAGCCTTGTGACAGCTGCAGGACAAGACAGGAGCTCAGCAGTGTTTCTGAGCCCTGGGGGAGCTGTTGTGGCTGTAGGTCACTCACCTCCAAAGCTGGTTGTGCTGTGACTGTGTGTGTTGCCTTCTCTCCACCTTTTGGATAGATAACGTGATGTAACTCAGAGGTTCTATTGTGAGGATCCTTCTCCAGTTCTTGTTCTCCAAGTGCTTTTCAGGCAGCTCTCTCCAGCCATACCCCTCGCCCAGGACTGCCTTTCCATATGAGCCTCAAGAAAGGGATGAAAATATGGCCTGAGGTCCTCCTATGAAGTAGATTATATAGTTTTGGATTTAGTAAATAGGCAATAGAAATTCCTGCTTAGATACTTAAGCAAGCAGAAGAAATTACACTAAATTAACATGAAAAAAATTATCAAATGTTTAACCTCTTGCCAGTTTAAAACTGAATGTTCTTAAAAGACATGTGAACTCTTTTCCCCAAAGAGATTGAAAATAAGATTCTTTATAAATGACACGGACTGGGACCAGTGGCAGTGTGCATTTATGAATTTTGCTGACATCAAAATCCGGAGAATGGAAGGGACCAAGACAAGATTTCTGATTCTAGATTTCATTCTGTCCAGTGCCCTCATCTCTCATCAGAGCCATGTCATTAAATCACTAGTGAGTGATTTTAGTGAAGCCAATTCCTTCTGAAGAAAAGCTTCCCTAGGTTTCCTTCAATAAATTACCTGAGACTTGGAGGTCAACATTGCTTTTACAATAGTCAGAGATAACAATAACTGCCCTTGTAAGACTCAGGTAGTCATAAGATGACACCCTGAACAGAAGAACATTTATTACAGCAACCTTCATCATCCTGCTCTGTTCTGGTGGAGAAAAGCTGCCACAGTAGCAGCTGCCTCCAACCCATGTACCAGGGGTCTCTCCATGCACCCCATTGGAAGTTATTTCTCCTTACAAATGAAGCACAGAATTTATCAGAAAGAAAGCTTGATCCAAAGTCTCTTGATTTTAGCAATGCATTGTGACACACACCCTGAAAAATGTTCAATCTGCTTTTATAAATTTGAAACAAGAAACTATAGCTATCTTTAAAATTTCAATTGTGAATGTTACACATACAGAATTATTAATTACCAAGTGAGGTCCAATTAAATTCTATGCAATTTTTTTAATATAGCTCTATCTCTCAAACAGAAAATTAGCAAAGTTTTCCTCGTGTTTAAAACACTTTCCTATCTGCTGTTTTATCCTGACATCCTGTAGTCACACAGCGCTTTATGACTTCAGATTTTCCATGTCATTTAAAAAAAAAACAAGTTGAACAATGCATTGGTGTCAACCTGCAACTTTAGAAAGAAATGCAGAACATTTTAGTAGTGAGTTTCAGGAATGATTTGAAAGATCACTGCATTAACTTTCAAAGCTTGAGGAGATTCCTTTCTCAGACCCCACCTACTGCATCAAGCAGACCTAGCAATACATGAGGAAATGCATTTGGAATGTCTGTAATGCTCCATTTGTTTAAAATACCAACAGACCAAAGACCATCAAAGACAAGTTTTCAACAGTACAGACTGAACCACCTCTAGATTTCAGAAACCAGCCCCGTGTAAGTCTTCAGGATTGCAAGTCCAAAATTAATCATATCACATTCTAGTGGCTCTGCTCTTACCAATTCTCCTTGTGTGATCTCTTCCAAACCTTTATTCAGTGTTTGAGCAAGGAAGCCATGATCCATCTGGCATACAGGATAAGGATGCTTCTCTCTGTGACACAGTCAAATCCTGCTTTCCTCTGACTAAGAGTTACTACAGCACTTTCCCAGTAATCTTTTTAACTTAATACTTGAATTTTTACCTTCTCTTCAGGCCAGGAATAGTCCTCTGTCACACTTTTCTCCCAGATTTTAACTTGCTGTGCATTACAGTAGCCTACGTTCTTATTTCAGACTCTTATCCCGAATACTCTTGATATATTCATTTTGAGTTTGCTAAACATCTGTAAAGACAAAGTATAGTGTGTACTCAGATAATGATTTTACTGCATTTGTATGCAACACCAGTGCTAAAATTTGAGACTGACTATCTCAAGGAATTTCAGGAAGAAATTACAGAAGTGGACTCAGCAGACTTTTTCCTCTTATCAGAATGGTTCAAGACAGAATTCCTTACATGTGAAGCAGGACTACTGTGGCATACATATACTCCTGCTTGAACTGCATCTTGAACTGCAAAGAAGAGGAAAAAAAAAAGCCTTCCAATGAAAACTGACTTTGAGTCTCATGCCCCTGGGTTCAAGTCTAGCACAAAAGCAAGAGCTCCTCATGCAATGTGTGCCACCTCAGCTGGTGATGACACCACCAGAATCCCCAGCAAAGACCATCCTGACATCCAGTACAATATGAGTAGAGAACTAAACACAAATAAACAGTGAGCAGTGCCAGTTATGTTTTAAATTAGGAAAAAAACTGCAAAAAATTTGATTAAGAGGATTCAGAGGCGTGTCCAAGAGAGACACTTTGACTTCCATCTCTCTGAAGTTCTGAGTTGGCTCAAAGAATGTTGTTATTTTACCTCAGTTTCCTGGATCAGTTGGAGGACCAAAGTTGTTGAAGCTCTTCAGAGTTTCCATGTCCCAGTGCTGAGTGTCCTCTCTGAAATGTGCATGATTCTTGCTAATAGTCTAGGGGATTCCTTTAGCCATTTGTGAATACACAAGGTTTGAAGCCACTGGAACTGCTCAGTAATAATAAAGTCCACAACTCTATGGTGCATATGAATTTACATAGACCCCTGTTTCATTAGAGAGGTCATTAAACTGTGAGCAATTCAGTCACTCTTCTGTCATATGCCACTGGTTCTATCCTGATTTTAAAGACATTACAGTTGGGTGAGCTCTGTTACTGAAGGTTGCCTCTTAGAACTGAGTGATGTTTGATTGCTCACAAGGTACATCACAGTTTTGTGGGGGAGGCTGGGAGACCTCGGCATTCTGGCAGCTCATCTGTGCATTAGCAAACAGCCCTGGCACACTCACTGTGAAATTCACAGTGAACTGCTCTGCCAGGTTTTTTCAGAGTAATTTGCTTGCCAAATAAAGGTATGTGACCAGTTTGAAGAAATACCACATTAATACAAAAAATAGGCTGAGAAAGTACATGGCACTTTAAAGGTACATGGTACATCAAGGATGCCTTCATCACCATATGGCCTTTGATCAGATTACACTGGCAATTAGAGAGCTAGATGAGAATTGTAAGGATTCAGCTACAGCTTGGCTGCAGAGCTCCAGCCCACAGCCTCACACAAGTTCCTCATAACACTGTTCTTCATCTTTCATTCAGCCATTCCCTCCCAGGGTACCACTTTGTCCAGAGTGTGCTTGGCATTGCAGCAAACACAAATGATGACTGCCCCTCTCTGTGGCTGGCTGTGACCAGGTGGTTCCTAATGTGTGGAGCTCTCTTCATTTTTCTCTCAGGTTTTGCCAGAGGTATCAGCTAAGCTACCAAAAAGATACTGGCCAAATTCAAACTTTCATGTGCCCTGATGAAGGTAAGGAGCTTTTCCCTCCCTGATATGGAAGTCTGCTTCCTCCCTAAAGAGAGACCCTTACCAGAGGAGATCCAATCCATACCACCCTCTGCACTTGCTGCTCCAGCTAAAATTCCATGTACTGCAACTGGGTCCAGGTCTGAAGGTAACAAACCACACAAACTCCCCCAAATAAGAAAATATCCTGAGGATGCAGCAGACAGATTGGAACTGCGACAGTTCAAGAAGCAGCTACACTTGAAATTACAGGAGGCACAAATGGGCAATGCAAGAAATCCTGCAATTTGCACTCAGCAGTACACAACTGCAAAACAATTGGATTCCATTTCTGGCCCCGAGCTGACAAAGACTTGTGAGTTTTCTGATAGCCAGTCTGCCTGGAGCAGCCTGGGAGCACAGCATCTCCAAACCACATGAGGCTGCCAACAGCAGCTACAAGGTAATCCTGCAGTATGCAAAACATTATGTGAGGGGGATTTTCAAACCTTGCTATTAAAAATATCCTTGGAATGATGGCTCTGTCCTGACACTCAGTACATACAACCCCTGCTTCACGTTTCAGTGGCAACAACTCCCTTTGGGGAAGAGAAAGGGAACTGCACAGAGTTCATCATAAACTGCAAACTGCACAGAGCTGCAGCAGAACAGGCACAGGCTCCTCCAGTGGTCTCAAGCCTTGCCCAGCAGCCTTTCAGTTGGGGGGTCAGGCTGCTTGTGAGGTCCCTGAACACATTCAAGGATGAGTAGAAATTTTCCCTGTGCACCTCTCCACACCCTTTTTCATACTGTTGTAAGAAAGGTGAGTGTCACCCACATGAAAAGAAAGAAAAGAAGCAAATGCTTATATTGTGCACCCAGAGTAGGTAAATGCCATTCACTTGAACTCATAAATTCTCCTGCTATACACTGTCCTCTTGACACTCAGGTCAGCCAGCCTAACCTGCAACAGCAGCTAGTTCAAAGCAGTAACACAATTAAAAACTTCCATTATCCAGCATTATTGAAGGGGAGAAACTTTATTAACAGGTCTTTGACTTCCAGAAGCTGGATCTTTTTCACTCATCCCTTTTTCACCACCAGAGTCAGGCAAGACATTAAAATGCTGCTCAAACAAATGCACCTGACATTGTCTCCTGAAGAGCTGCTGGACAGGGCATCTCGAAGCTAAGAAACCCAAAACATGTTTACAAAAGGAACTTGGGCAGCCATGAGACAAGCAAGTACATCAGACACTGATGAAATCACCACACTCCCTGAGCTATTTGTATGTGATTTATCTCAGCTTCTAGTTAATTTTTAACAGGCTCCTGTCCTTTGCCAAGCAGTTGGGAAACTCACTGCATGTTCTCCAGAAACAAACATCTGAGCAGCAGTTCAAAGTGGATGCTGTAAATGGAGTTTTGACTCAAAGTAAAATATATTGTTTAAAATCCTATTTCTCCTGTACTGAAAATGGACAATCTCTTTTGCCCACATCAAAGAATTGAAATGCAGCATCCCTCCCTTCTCTATAACATTCTACTGTGCACTACAGCTGTTTTTCTTCCTACCTAGGTACAACATGTCATTCCTATGTCATATGCAGACCACTGAAAGGGCTCCAGAGTAGATTCTTCTATTAAACAAAGCTACCAACATTCAAAGACTTTTAAATACTGCACTTGCACCAATACAAACCAGGGCACCATCAGGACAAGACACAGTGAGAGCTCTTGCAGCCTTACGTTTCAAGACACTACTGCTTTGCTGCAGAGCTTCCAGTCTAGCCCACAGTGACATCAACCTATCAAAAGCTCTTCAGCAGAGCTGCCAGCAATTGTATGAACACTACACTTGAAATACTCTCATCTGTAAAATGCCTCCTCAAGCTGCCTCCTCTGGTTCCAGTCATTGGAACCCTTTGTGCTGCTTGCTACCAGCCCCAGCTGAGGCTCTGACTCCTGGCAGGACCCAATCCTGCCACTACTGCCCCAGCTTCAGTGAGGATTGGAGCCTCCAGCTGTGAGCAGATTCAAACCAAGTCTCTACAAATGAAACTGGAAGAATTCTCTTTTGCCTCTGAGCCTCCCAGCTGGGCAGTCCATGAAGCACCACCAGCACCAGAATTTACACAGCCCAGTGCCACAGTGCCACAGTGCCAGGGCAGCCCCTGCAGGAGCTGGGGATGCTGAGGGTGCACTGAACTGCCAGCAGGCAGGTGGGCACTGGTGTTGCTTCTCAGCATGACCAAGTCTTTGCTCAAACAGCCAGGGCTGCAAACTCAGAGCTGGAGTGTTTCTGATCCTGCCCGTGGTAAATGTGTGTGAGCTTTGGAGCTGCATGTGCCCACTACAGCGCACCATGTGGGGGTACAGCTCCCCACCCTCTGTATCTCTCGGTTCCCCACACTAACTTTTCCTCCTCCTCCTCACAAAGCTTCCAGAGTTTCTCCAAAAGCTTTTTACCCTCCAGTTTGTTCCAAGACCTCAACTTTTTTCTCTCCATCTTCCAGCTCTCTGCTGTTGCTGTGGTCTTGAGCTTTTGATGAAAAACAGGCTATCAAAGTCTTTCTCCTCAGCTGCAAACTTTTAAGTTTAGGCCTCCCCATCTACAAGGAACATTCAAGTTAGGTATCAAGCACTGCACCTGGCAGCGTTTTCCAGATCCTGCCCAAACAATAATAAAGTTTATTTGCCTGAGGACTTGCTGAACCCAAACACTGTTTTCTCTGGCACGAGAGGCCAATTTACTTCTTGAGATAAATATTAAGCAAACATGATTTTTTTGACTTTAGAAAAAAAGAAGCTAGAACATTTTCCTGCAGCCACAGTCACACCCCTTGTGCCTGTAATGCTGAGCTATTTTTAAAAATTCATTCCTGTGGTATTTTCCTAATAGCCATAAAGCAGCAGGGCATTCTCTAAAACACACTTGGCTATTATTACTCCTCCTATGCCTTCTGACAATGACCTTCCAAATTCAGATAGATTAGCAAGCTGTCAAAAGAAAAAAAATTATTCTCTTTGTAGCCTTTCCTCTATTGCTTATTTTCCCCAGGCAGCAGCTCAGATCTGGCAGGAAACCAACTCAGCTCCTCCCCTAAGACTCCATCACATTTTTTGAAAAGTCCATGTCCTGAATGTTGCAACTTGGGTCTTCTGTATACTAAAAAAAAGAAAACAAAAACTTGTATCTTTTGCCAGTATTTCAACAAACAAAACCAGTGAACCAAACCCAAGTGAAGAACTTTAGCCCATCCATGTAACAACTCTCAATACCCTAAAAAACTAAGAATAATATTTTAAATTGACCAAGGGGCACCAACGTCAGCCATTTAACAATCATTTCAACCGTCATGCTGTTTCCTTAATCCAGGAGATGACAGGTAAAATGAGTTTGTGACCTAGTCAGTAATTTTTTAAAAAGTGCAGAACCCTCAGCAAATGATGATACAAACCCATATCAGCATGAGGACCTCTTGTTAAAATAGCAGGCAGAGACACAGAGCACTTAGCTGTTCTCTCTCCTCTGTATTTGTTCTCTGGTATAAAATGCAGAACATTTTTTCTAAGTCTATGTAAATATAAACAAAGATTAAAATTAGGACAAATATCTCTTTTTACTGATTTCATCATCTGAACCCTCAATTACACTCCTCAGTAAGCATCTATTTCTATTCATACCCACAATTTATTTCTACTTGCTGGGGTCCATGCTGGGGGAGAGCACGCTCAAGCAATCAGCCTTTCACTCCCAGCTCCTGACCCCATTTCTTTTTTTCCATCCTTTTACACGTTCCAGCCTTCTGGCCATCTCCTAATGCTGAAATCATCTTTTTGCTGCCTGAGGCAAGAGAAAAAGTAGCCCAACATACTCTTATGAAGAAGGGATTGCCTCTTGCCATGCTCTCTACCTGCCAGATCAAGTCTGCAGCCCTGTGTCACCCTTGCTGCTGCCCTCAGCAATGTTTGTGAGGCCACAAGACATGGCAAGTTCTGGAGCAGCCCCTCAGGGCTCTGGTTTGCATCTTGTCACACTCCCACTGCTACTGCCAGCACACCCTTAGACAAAAGCCTCATTTAAGCCAAAACCCAATTTACTGGCACACACAGAATCCCACAACTGGTAATGGCAGATTTTCAAATTCAATTTTTTCCCTTGCATGTTAATGCTCTTTCCCCTTTACTCAGTGTCCCCTCCTCTGTCCTAGGGAGGTGATGAACACAAGATACTGTAGATAATTGCGGGTCAGAGCTTCACCCATCAGTACAGCCCACCCATGTCCCCTCCCTCCTGGAGCTCACACTGCAGGGAGAGCACAACTAAGCTGAGGATTGCTGCTGCTCTAGCAAAGCACAGTCACAATTCAGCTGGCAGCAATCAGTAAGAAAGGTTTTAGCTCAAACCATGCTGTTTGTCATCACCTGATATTCTGGCCCATGAATTCCACCATCATTCATTTAGTCAGAAATTATATTCAATTCTCATGTATGTCAGAATCACAAAATTTGCTTTGTTTCTTCCATGTCAAAGTTATGGGAAAATAAACATGGTGGGTTCCAGAGCTCCCTAAAGCCAAATGCTAATAATTGCTGGATGAGAAAACAACATACAAAAGGTTATCAACAGCCTCTATCTAGTTTCATAAGGCAAACAGGAAAAAGGACTTCAACAAAAAAGAGGCAAATTCCAGGAAAAAAAATTTATAATTTTTTACGTCTAGTCACCATTTCTTGCAATAAATCCAACAATTTATCTACATTTCTAGGCTCTTTATTTGTTCTCAAAGACGCTGGGAATTAAAAGTAAAATCAACTTTCAACCTCCTCTGAAGAAGCTACAATGAAGCGCAACAGCTAACAAGTTGAACATGCCTCTAGCAGGCAGTCAATTCCAATACTACATATTTATTCACATAGGGGGAAGAAGGCATATATTTTATAGAGATATATGTGAAAAAATATATACCTATTTATGCATCCAGGTAACACATGTAAGAAGGGTCACTTGAGAAGTATTGCCAAGGCTGGTCAGTGCAGGACCTCCCAAACCTCTCCCTGGGGCAGCAGGCACTACATAAGAAGGAAAGACCTCCCCTAGTGCCAGGTTCTCCCCATTTCACAGGTGCAAACCCTCAGCAGTTTGTCAGGCTCTGCTTGTTATAACAAAAGCCTTCAGTCTCCTAACATTTAAAAAGGGTTCAGTGAAACATAACATGAGCTAGTTAAAAATACCCTGTGGAGCGGGTACACACACCCACCCTGCTCTAAGCCAAAAATCACAGAAAGCAAAGTTTGTATGGCATAATAGCACATCCTACCTATCCCCCCTCTCCTGCAGAGCTCCTCCAAAACAGAATCTGCCCTGTGCCTTGCCTGGTGTGCTTTGAAAGCCCCAGTGATCCCCTCCTCCGTGCCTGGCACAACGGGGCAGAGCCGGCACCTGCAGGGGTACCTGGTGTAAACAGAGGATGGAGGGATCACAGAGCAGTACTTTTCCTGACCTTCAGCCAGAAGGTTTGTTTTAGCTAATTTGAAGCTCCTCCTCTTGGAGACTACCCAAAATGTCTTTGTTCAGTTCAGGTTGTGACTTAATCACGTGGCTAAACTTGAGTCCTGCGGCTCTTTTGATCTCTCGTGGTTAATCAGACTTCTTGCTCACTTTGCTCTTGTTGATGCTGCTCTCAGGTGCAGGGACTGCTACAAAGAAGAAAAAAATGATCAAGAAATAAATGATAAATAACATTCACATAATGGTAAACCACCACCACCATCAGCATTCTGTCTCTTTGCTGGGAAAATTCTACATGTCCCAGATTTCCACTACACATGTCATCTTATATTAAAGAAAAAAAAAAAGAAAGAAAGGAAAAAAAAAAGAAGAAGAAAAAAAAAAAGAAAGTAAATTGTATCACCTACTCTACTGTATAAAATAACAGAAGGTTACATACTGTGCAATGAGTAGCCAGGCAACTAGGCTTCCTGCATGACAGTTCTCGGATATTTTGATACCATGCCAGAGGCTGACAGGAGCCTTATATTTCTGCCTCCTAGCAATGCCTCCAGGCTGCTCTTCCTACCATGCAATTCATCACTGTTAACATCAGCATGCTCTGAATAATAAATGTCCAGCTATGGGTCAGGGTGCATTTCACACCCCCTTTGTGCTGATGCCACAAAGTGGCAGAAGAGAAGGCATTGGACTTTCAGACTAGAAAACAGCTAAAGAATTGATGGAAAAATCCTGTGCCACTCTAAGAGAAAGATTCATTTTGGAAAGTCAGTGGTGCCCAAACAGGTGATGCTACAATAATTGATACTTTTATACTGTGCCATTGTGATCCATGAGAGATCTTACACTAGATGCCATATGAACAAGGAGGTTTCTTTCAGGGTAATCCCTGCTGTTATGCCATTTGCTTTAACAGACAAAAGCCCAAAACAGTCTTCTCATCTCTTCTTTTTTCTGTGAAAAGATTATTAGAAAAAAAGACAAAAATACTTGACTCTTGCAATACTGTCCTGACTGGTACAATGCCATCATCCAAAGGAAACCTCACTCAGATGAATTCAGCACAGCCTGGTACCGTCACTTGAAGCTCTTTTTGTTCAGCATTATAAAATTGTTTTTCTCTTGAGTGCAAGAGTTTCACTTCAGGCCCTGCCAAGGTCAATATGCAAGATAAATACTCTCCCCACTCATGGCCTAGTGGGAGGTCTCCTAAGCACCTCAGGATTGCCATATAATACATGGGGAAATATGACATCCAACATTTCACATGCTAAATTATGTCAGATTTCAGAATACAAGCAAGATTTTTCTTCAGCTACTCTGTTCTTACCCTCTGTGATACAGAAAATAAGGGATCCTCTCTAAATCTGAAATACTTTGACTCACAGTGGTAGACAAGAAGAAATCAGTATTTCTTTTAGGAATTGCTGCCAGCAAAGGTTTAGCTGAACAAGAGCTGTCACATCAACCTCCTCCATGAAAAGTTAAGTGACTGGAACAGAGGAGAAGGGGGGTTGAGGGAGGTGAGAGAAACACTATCAGTCACTCCCAAAACAGAAAGAGATCCATTTTAAGAATTCTCTTCCCTAGAATATCTTCCTTAAAAATCACTGTTTGCCCCTTAAAAATTGATATATCTTTAATAGCAATATTATCAATATTTATTTTTGTTATCATTTTGCCATTAGCCTCTTGAATGATCTTTTCTCCAAAGGAGCCCATAAGTTTTCACAGTTTTCACTGTGGCCTGGAATGATAAAGTGACAAAGAGCAGCGATGTTCTCTGAAATGTAACTACTGTGCATCATTTGGCAAAAAGATGTTTATAATTCAGAGGCCTACATATTCCTCAAAATATCTGGGTTATTCAATTAAGTTCATAATGAAAGAGGAGTCATTCATAGAAATAATTTGTTAACCCAAAGCAGGAACTTTACACCTGAGGACACACCAGCACATGCATGAAAAGACGAGGCGAGTTTATCTTGGATGGACTCTCTCTGTCCAGGTTGTGTCAGTCTGCAGCATTTCACTGTCAGTACAGCTACTGCTGTCTGCACTACCAAGTAGAACAGACTCATTAAATCTAGTTAACTCTGAGTCCTGACCCCAATGTGTCCAACAAACCTCCAGACAGTTATAGAAAAACTTGCCCTTTAAAATTTTCAGTAACAGTATGAGCTATTGAAACTTGTCAGAGATGCTGACATCTAAATATGCTCCACAAACTTCTGAGTTTTGATTGCTTCACTATATTTCCTGAATGTATTATGCCTGCAATTTTCCTCCTCTGAATAACACGAGTCATCTGTGTCAAAATAAATTTATCACCTATTAATTTCCATTCTTCTGCTCAGATAGTTATTTCACACCTCCCAGACAAGGGCAGTGCAATGGAAGGGCATCAGGTTGCTAACCTAACATCACAGAGAAGGTTACAGCATTTCTTCCCCCTTCAGTATGTGCACTTGGCAGTCTTCTGAATAGATTTCTGGCAAATGATAAACCAGACACATTTTTTCAGTTTTCAGAGAGCTCTTCCCTGAGCTCATAGAGCTGGTGTCCACTTTGACTCTCTCGGTTTAAAGAGAAATGCAGTTTTTCTTGTTCTGCTGTAATCGATGAAGGCTATTACCTAAAAACATTTCATGGGGAAGCAAAACACATTTAATGGGAAGTTATACCATACACAGAAAACATTTAATAAATGATGAAAAGTTGTCACTTTTGACAATTCCATTTTCAAGAGAAAACAACCCAGAAAACAACAAACCTGGAAACAAGTATGTTTTAAAGGAGCAAGAGGCAATTCTTAAATGACATCAAATCCATGTATCTGACACAGCAGTGATACAGTTGGATAGAGCTCCACTTCTTGACCATCCATGTCAAAGATTAAAAAATAAAACAAGTCAAGGTATTTCCTAGTGTGGAGTAACTCAATCTCTGACAGAAAAGCTCTCCATTTGATTAAACCACTACATCCTCTCTTTCAGTCAAATTGAACTTCATTTTGCTTTCACCATAATTCTACCGTACTCTGCCTCCTTGCTAAAAGCAGAGTGAGTGTATTTTTCCATAAGAAAGCAAGGCAAAAGTGCGAAGGAAATGTAGTTACCATCATGCTCCCACCCTAATGCCCAACTGAAACAAAAGCTGAGCAGATCAGTTGTTTTCTTTTTTGGTAAATCAGTTGGCCAGCACCATCTCTCTCCCACCCACACCTCATTTGACACTGATGCCACTCACCAGCGGCAGCAGGGCTGCTCCCTGAATGCTGCTCCACCAGCCCAGCACTGCAGTGTCTCATTAGGACAATGTTAATTTAATTAAGAATGTTTTTAACACAGAGAAAGGCAATTAAAAACCTGTCTGTCACTGTATGCAGTTTCCCAACTTCTGTCCTTTGAATATATGAGCTCATCACAAAGCTGCCACTGATACACCCTGCGGGCTATCAGTCCTCTTTATGGCACAGTGTCTATAGTACAAAATGAACAACACCCTCTCTACCTCATACATTTGCTTAGGTCAGTGACAGAGTCTCATCCCTCAAACTATTTAAAAAAGGTTGTTGCTTTTTGAAATTGCCTTACAATGTTCTCAGATTACAAAAAAAACCTGTCCAACAGACTTCGGACATAGTTCTTTTTAAAAAATACACCTACAGGATTCCTCCTGAAAAGGGAAGAGCATTAACATCTAGGACGCCTGTGATCACAAGTAAAATCTTCCTCCCATAAATTCAGGTTAACAGCAGTTAGCATTGTTACTTGAAGAGCTATGCTTTTTCTATAGCTTTCACCCCTGAGCCTAGAGGGAAGGTGCTTCAGGGGGACCCCTGCTCTGGAGGATACGTTTGCAGTACTGCACGTGGACATCTGAAAGGTGAAACAGCCCTTGAGTCAGCCAGGATAAACACCACACTAAAGCCAGGAATCTGCAGCAGCATTGCTCTTGAATGCCCAGTCTGGTAAAATTTCACACTCAGCTCTGGCAAAATCATGCTATCAAATGCCAGATTATCATATAATCCCACTGATTTGCACTGGGATACACTCCCTGAAACGCATCCAAGAAATGTCATGAAAGCACGCACCTCGAAATAGCAAAAATAATAACCTCAGAAAACAACTAAGGGAGGTAACAATAGGAGAATTCATGGCAGGAACAGCAGCATATCAGAGCAATGACAGAAAATCAAGCCCTAACAGCACAGAGAAGACATGCAGAACAAACATGACTTCTATCACTGTGTTAAGGCTCAGGAAAGACAGACAAATCAAACATGGAGCACAAGCTCAAGTTTCCTCCTACAGTTCAGTATCGAAGCTTCTGGCCAAAACAATGTTATTTACTATAAGCTTCAGTATTGCCTCAATATTCATTCAGGGGCAGATCAGACTCAGTTTTCTTCCTAAAAGTGACTGTTTCTTACTCAACATGAATTCTAATATAAGACACAGGGTACAAGACACATCTAGCAAACACCCAGCTTGGATTGCTTAATTTTACTTTTCTTCTTCTGTGTCCAAATCTGCATTGCTGCTCTTGACCAAAGCTTTTAACAAGAAGAGTGCCCAGCTTGGTCCCCAGCTAAAAATGCATTTTGCTGGGGATCTTTGTTGAGTAGGACTATCAGATTTACTCCACTGTTTGAGCAGCTGTCTAAGATACTACTCTAAGCATGATATTCAGCTTGCTGCATTAATGTCAGATTTCCTGCGTGCAATTTTAACTGTAAAGAAATTGCCGTGATCACGGGCTGAGTGAAAGCAGCATTTATACCTTTGGAGGTGATATAAAGAGAAGAGACCAAATCTGTCTGGAACGAAACAGAATCTGTGTCACAGGGGAAAAATGGATACTTGCATCCTTCAGGATTCTAGTTAACAAGCTTAATGATTGCCACTGGAAGACACTGAAGTCTTGTTCCATAATTGTACACAAATCCTAAAGACATTAAGGGAAACAGAGGATATAAAAGTTGGCTACAACCAAAAACCCTGGGCATGAAAAACCAGCACAATCAACATCAGTTCTACTTCTGGTGAATAACAATTGACATAGCTGAGAGTTGAAAAAGGGAGGCAAAGAAATCCAAAGAGAGAATCTGCTACATTCTATAATGTTCATTTCTCTACAGAATCTGCTACATTCTATAATGCTCATTTCTGCTACATTTTAAACAGCTCATTTCTCGGGATACCCTTTTGTCATGAGTATGCCACAGGGCACTTAAACAACTGCCCATGAGACACAAATGTATATCTGATCATCTTTTCTTTGGCATGAAGTGTTCTGCATGTCATGCTTTGAATGTCTTCCGAGAATCTGAACTGTTGGCTCACCAATGAGACGTGTCCCTCATTTATGCATGACTGGGCCTTAGACTTCCCAAAGAGGCCAGACCTACCTGAGGGGCTCTGCAAAGCAAACACCAGCTTCAGGAAAGGCAGTAAACACAAGAATACCTCTTAAACTAATAATTACACAAGCGCAATACTGGGGGGAACGGATGCATTCCAGACTTGCACTAGTTGAGAGTTTCTGGATAACAAATTAGTTCAGCAACACTTGACATTAATCCCTTTGTTCTCTGTATATACTAAGTTGCTCCCATGTTGTCTGTGGTTAACAGATAGAATGTGGGGAGCTGTCTGTTACCTGGAAGTACACTGAATACTGAAGAAAAGTGTAGAGCTTCTACTCTTTTTTAATAGTAAAAAACCCTTCCATGCTGACAGGACCTTCTAAATGCCTACACAAACATTTTATTTGACTTTACAGGTCTCCTAATTTTCCATAGCCCTTCTTTCCCCTCTGAATGGGTCTGAAGTTCAAACTCTTCCAGTAATACCTGACGGCAAGTCCCACTGCCAGTATTCTCCAGCCCTACTGATATCTAAAGAGGCCCACTTGGAGACTGAAGACTGGATTTTTTGATTAAGCTACAGTGAAACATTCTTTTAATTAAGTATAATTTAGTATAATTAATCTCCACAGAAAGCATTCATTTACCTTGTTATCTGAGTTTTCCCCAGAGAAAACCTTTACAGTTCAAATGATCTCTCCATGTATCATCATAAATCATTGTACCTTGATAATGCAGCCTGCAAGTACAAAGACCTTCCCACACACTGGTTCTGTCAAAACAGAATATATATGCCACCTACAGCATACCTGTGAATTTCAGCCTCCAGCAAACCAAATCCTGCCACAAGATGCTCCAATGTGAGCCAATCTGTCAGCATCAGCAAGGCTCTCCCTTCACAGGTCTGGTGTTTTACATATGTCAGCAACCCAGTATTTATCAGTACCAGCCAATTCAACAACAACCTGGTGACTGGGCAGTTCCAGATTTGCCCTCCTTGGAAAACTGGTCCCTAAATTCCTGTTCTTACCTTTTAAAATTAAGGTTGTTTTCCATGTAGCTGGAAAATGAGGCAGGGGAAGTAGGCAGGCAATGACAGTCTATGTTCACACACAAATTAGCACTGGACAGGACAGGCCTAAGAAACAACCAGGGTTAGAGACTGAGAATTTGCTGCATGAGTTTCATTGATCAATGGACAAATTTGAGTAGAACATCTATTCTACTCAGCGTCTCTGTCTTCTGCACACTCCTTTGTTTTCACTAACATGAGCTTTCCAAAATGTAATCACCTTGATGACAACAATGCAATTTCAACTTCCGTAGTATGTCACTTGTAAAAGCTACAATAAATAATGGCTTTTGGTCCAAATACTGCTTTTCTTCTAAATATTCCAAAAATATGCTTGGATAATTGTTACTTCTTGACTGCAAACAAGAACAACCCTATAGTGGGTGCACTTATTTATGAGAAATCCCATGGTTTCCCAAGCTCCATGATGAATATTAAAAAAACACCCAAAAGAATCCCCTGAAGTCTAGGCACTGAAATAGCTGGTAAAAAAAATAGAAGAGGGAGGGGAAAAACCACTTCCAAACATGTGCATTCATACACAAAACATACTTACAGCATGATTGTTCTGGAATTTAATTTATAGTTTTAGAGAGTTTGACATGACTAAAGGTTATGAGCCTTTCTGTCAGCCAGACTTGCCTGCCTCGTCTGTGAAGCTCCCACTGAACGAGACTGGAGGTGGGGGAGGATGATTACTTACTGTTTTGCACTCTGGGCAGGCTTTCAACATCAGCCAAAGAGTAATCAGCAATTACAAATTGCACTGTGTGACAAAGACCATGCTGAGCATTCTGGCTGCACACCGCCTCCTCGCCAAGAGTTAATGAGATAATTTTTCTCCTTGGAAGATACACCACTTCTAAATCTGAGTAAAGGCAGCCTTTACACAAGCAGTTCCTCCCCTACAGCAGGTCCTACAAAACAAAACATCACCTAATTGTAGTCTGCAGCTCCATCACTACAGGCAAGAAAGGCTCCTCTGACCTCTGACAGTAACTGCTGGCAAATGGGATGTGCTACTTAACCAGGAGAAGTTCCAGACTGCTGTGTGTACTCTCAGGGCTGATTACATCCCTTCAACATGTCTTTGGTGGGTGGCCTTTCTCCATTTTGGTTTTGATTGTTTCTACCCCCTCCTCTTTCCATCAATATTATTATTTCTATAACAACTATTCCTTAGTGGGATTAAGTCTCTCTGGCATAGGAAGTATTTTTACTTTCGGCTTAATAAAAGCACCAATGTAGCAGAAATCCCTCAGGTCTTTAAGTGGATTCAGGTAAAGCTTAAGTTTTGCTCATCCCTGATAATTGTTTCTAGCCAGATCAGAATAAAGCATTTAAGGAACTTAAATCTATGTCTTACTTAAAGCAAGGAGTCATGACATTGTCTTCAACCTGAAGGTGCCTCTGATCATCTTTGTAACTTGCTGAATCACTAAAACAGTGAAGAAAGCAATCTTCATGCCTGCTAATATTTGAACTTAAGGCTTCTTATGAAAAAGCACTCCTCTGAAGATGAAATCTGAAACAGGGTCAGCAGAGACTTAAAGCAGATTTTGTAGTCAGTCTAAGATTTCACAAGGAAAACAGGTACAGGAAATTTTTTTTTTCTTTTAATTAACTAAATGAGATCAGTAAGGACAAATGCCGTCAATGAATGCCTCATTTAGGCTTGTTCTATTGCACAGGCACAATGGGTGGTCTGCAAAACAAGTTAACAACACTACAGAGGTGGCTTTGCCAGCATTTCCCACTGAAACCATCTACAGATAGTGTATGTAAACCCTGACCCTTTTGAGGACAAATTTTCCAGGCTCAAGTTCAAATTTTCAAATGTTTAGCACTGAGTGTGGAGGTTTGATTTTCAGAAACCTGGGTCCCATGTGGACATTTAACAAAGGGTTCAGATTTCTGCAGGACCTCTATGTAACTGAAGACTTCTAAAAAAATAACCTTTTATTTATCTGGCTCACACAAGTCTGATGTTTCTACACAAAACTACAGTCCAATGCTGTAGTAATCTATCAAGGTGTTGTAAATTGTGAACAGGTGAGGCTCTGCAACAGGACAACAGAGCATTGTAACAAGTGAACAGGTGTACAGTGGAGATCCCATTGTTGAGATATGTTTAGATTACTGCTATGCTTAGATTATTTAGATTATGTTTATGTTTAGATTTTTTTAGATAGTTTAGATTATGAAATGTAGTATGTTTAGATTACTGCAACCCTGACCATTTATTGCACAACTTTTATGTGCAGCACATACAGTAGAGCTGCTTGAATTTTTTCAGTACTTGTCTTTTCCCACTAGTTAAAAAACAAGAACAAAACAAAACAAAAAAAAAGGCAGGCACCTTGTCTTGTCTTTGCCAGAAGAGGAGGTGACAGTTCATGACAGAGTCTCAGGAGGTGCTCACCCAAGAGCAGCCCCAGTCCATGAGGAACTGGTGCTCCTGTAAGGAACAGTGAGCAAGAGGCTGCAGTCTGAAGCACAAGCTCTGTGTGTCAATTATTCTACTTTACCAGGAAAGAAGAATTAGAGAATAACTCCCTGATGCCTCAGCTCTCTCCTGCTGCCCCCACTGGTTCACATCCATCACCACGAAGACTTTTCTCAGTGATTAATCATGGGAGGAATGCCTTTCCAAGGGAAGCACTGAGAGAAATTTTCCACTTCTCCTGCCCTCCCATCCACTGTGCACAGCTGGAATCTCATTTCATGACAAGCCCAGGATTCCAATGTCAGTGGCTTCAGGCATTTGCTAATAAGGAACACGTAGCTTCCACAAACAGTAAACATGAGTGCATTAAAAAACTCTTCTGAGAAAGAAAACTCATCACATATTTCCAATAGGGAAGGTGAGCTAAAGGTAAGGCCCTATGAAAAGCTGAATGAAATCCTGGAAGGAGAGAGGGAGAGCCTGTAAAGTGCACATTAAAAGCACTATCAGGCAGGATGACAGCAAAGAAGCCCGGGTAAGTAATGGTTTCTCTTTAGGGCTTTAAGAAGAAATGTAGGGTAAGTGTATATAGGACAAAGAGGCACAAAACATTTCAAAAGAAGCAATTAGAACAACTGAGCTCAGGCATATTGCAACAGCGCTGGGTTCTAACTGTCCATTTCACTGGTTTCTCCTTGAAAAGTAATTGCAAAGTTTCTCTCTGAAGTGACAAGAGGACTTACCTGGCTTAGCAAAGCCCTTGGCTTAACGTGTATGTGTGCGCAATGCACACCTATACAATTACTGCAAAGGAGAAATTTTAATTATTACAACCTCTTTGAGCTATTCTGAGTTCAGAGTATTCTCCAAAAAGAGCTGGCACCTTTTAACAATCTTGTCAATTTAAAGTAAGCTGTTTACTAACTATATTGTATTCATACACATAATATAGCCACATACATACCCATAAAGTTTTATACTTAAGTTCTCCACGTTGCTTCCTCCAGGTGCTTATTGTACATGGGCATCTTTCCAGACCTGGAGTGTGGGCATTCCAGTTGCTGCAGAGCTGCCACTGAACTGAGGACATGTCCACACTGAGGACATGCAAAACTTGAAAACCAGCAAGTTCCTCTTTTGAGGCCAATATCCTACATGTGATGTCACCTTTTTCTTTGAGGCTGGAGAAATAATGTTGTTTGAAATAATAGCTTTACTTAAAGCAAAGGTGTAAAATCAGAGATATTAACTCATTCAAGTTTCACAGAACTTGAGGAAAAAACCCCACATTTAGGATAGCAACTGAACAGAGTCAAATCAAGTTAACTGACAAAATGGCAAGAATGTTACTCCATAACTATTACAGCTACCTCTTCTGTACTCCCAGTTTTACTCTTTTTGCCCAGCTTGGCTGAAAAAAGTTGATACCACCAGGCACTATTTCTCTCTAAAATGAGATAATGACAGATAATTCTAGATAGACAAGGAAGAGACATTTAATCCTGCTTCAATTAGGAAATATTAATTAAACCAGTGAGCTGCAACGTTCTCTAGATTGTTCCCATTGAATCCAATGATTACCGCATTCCTTTACTGTATCTGGTCTTTTAGACAGACTACTGTGTCTGGAAACCTGGTGTCTGTGCTCCTAAAGCACATAAGGACCTATCACCAGGGAAGCAAAATATTACAGGAGTGCATGCACTGGGGTCCCTCTACCTTTATATGCAAGACTACTATTAGAGATCAATCTGAACATGGATTTTCATTATGGTTAAACAAATTTTGGGAAAAGGCTTTACAAAAAATACTTACAAATTGATTCAGTGGTAATAGCACTCTTCTGATTTTATGTTTTTAAAGTTTCTTTAAATTCTGTATAACATTGGTTTATTAAATACTGATATAATGAGAAACATGTAAGAAAACTAAATTATCTTCAATCACAAATGCTTATGGCAGTACAAGAAGAATTTTTAAATCTAAACGAAAGGAATACAGACTCTGTTGTCATAGAACAGAGAGTGTTGTCCAACAAGTATTGGGGGGCTATTATTTAAAAGACACTACTAGTGGCAAACTTAAAGCTTCATGGTTACTCGAAAAGTAAATGAAAAATGAGTTCCAAACAAGCCTGCAGTTTCTGGCATCAGCTTTCTACTAAGTCTGGAAACCTAAAAGATTGACAATACCAGCATTATAGCTTAGCATTCAAAGAGAAAGGAAAATCCGTAATTTTGCTAGTCAAACATACAAATCTGATGTTAGCTAAGTCAGCACAGATCAAGTTTCATTACTTCTCCTGAAAAGAAATACTTTTGGGAAGAAAAATAATTATCACAGTCAATTTTCACAAGCTAGGCCCAACAAAAAGAATTAAAAATAGCAAGATAAGACTGATGACAGTAAAGTTTCTAATGTAACAATGGGAGAGGCCAGTCTGACTCATCAGCACGAAAAGATAACTGGAAATGGGAGATTAAAAGGCCATACTCAGTCCCACACAATTCCCAGGCCTCTTAGTAACTGAATCTGAACACTGTGAAAACTAAATAAAGACATACCTATTTTTTTATATTAACTGAAGGAACTTGATAAGCTACTAAAAGTACAAACATAAATTAAATCTTGAAAAGTGATATTCTGTACAACATTCACACCCTGTAAATAAGAGCAGCAAGGATATCTCAGGCGACAGAACTAAGAGGTTCTCACAGTACCTCCTTCAATAATAACATCAGTGATGCAACTGCTGAAGAACTAAGTAATGTCATTTGGGGTTTTTTATTTTATTGAGTTTTGTGTGATGCCGTTTTGAAGTCCAGCTAAGTCCTTAGCTGACTAAAATACCACAGGAAGTCTAGATACTGATATCCAGAAGGTCACAGAAATAAGATCATACCGCTGTGCGATGCCTACACAGATTATGAATGCACAAAGGCTCAGGCAACACACTGAAGTGCAGTGGTCTTGTCAGTAAACCTAAGGATAGATTAAAACTGGGAAAAAGAAAGAAGGAAATTTAACCCTCATCCACTTTTACAGATTATTTAGCCCTTAGCAGCTCTAGAGGTCATCTTGGAAATCAGAAAAATAAATTATCTAAATGAAAGAATACATACCAGCATCTGCCCACCTGCTATGGTTACTGCTTCTAGTTCAGATATACCAGGAGGAGTCTACTAAGACACTCTACCAAAAAAGACTACCAGTGGGAAGAACACCATTTGGAAGGGAAGACTTATGCTAAATTGAGATAACAACAAAACACCTCAAAAACTAGCAAACCAGAAATATCTTAAGTGAACCAGATTAGTGAAAGTTACAGTGAAGTAAACACTGTAACTTCCCTCCTTTCTGCTGCTTTGTGAGTTGTTCCTGCCCTGAACAGGGAAGGTACCCTGGTCACAGAGAGCCTAGGCACCTGGGAGAAACCAGGATGACAAAGGGGAAAAAAATGGGTGCAGGAAAGGAGGTTTCTTGGATAAGAACAAATAGTCTTAGTCCTTGCTCCAAAAGAAGTGAACCAAACAGGACAAATATCCACTTATAAAAACAAAATAAATCCTAAGGAACTTAGATGCAAGCTGCAATAAAAAGCTCAAAGGACTGTATGCTGTCTGAAGAAGGACACTCCAGTGGCAGCAGCAATTGTTTCATAGTCTAAAATGATCAATAGGTCTAAGGCTGCCAAAGAAAATTAATTCCTTTGTATTTTTAGAAGCCCACATGGGCACCCTCTGGGAAATGGCTGTCCTGGCAGGAAGCTATAGGCCCAGGTGGTTGGGGCAGATTCAGGATGTTTTTAAAATGGTAGGAAAAAACAGACTAAGAGAGGCTGCATTTTCCAGGCCCAACAGTGGGAAATATTTAGTTAGGATATTTTTATGCTAGTAGCAGAAGACATCAACATGGAACATTAATATTGTTTTGTTTTTTTTTTTTTCTCCTACTAAATTTTTATGGCATTCAATTGCAGTCTAAAACAGAGAATGGTACAGCTGGACAAACCATGCTTCTAGAAATGCACATGTTTGGAAAACTCGGCCTCCAGAAATCTTTCAAGAACTCTACAAAACCTTCTGCTTGTCCCACTGAGAGAACAAAGACTTCCTCTTTCAGCACCTCTCACAAAGTCTCATCTTCCACAGTTCCAGTCCAAAAAACCCCTCCCAAAATCACAAACCCCCAAACCAACAACCACCAACACTAAAAAACTCCACAGAACAAGTGATCAGGTTGCCCGTGATTTACAGAAACTGTTCCCAGCCTTTCACTGCCACCCCCCAGACTTCTCTTTTGGAAACCTGTTGTGACAGAAAAAACAAAATAGTTAGCTGCTGCAATGATCTGTTTGCCAAATTAAAACTATTCCCTATTCCTGATATAAAATCCTCAAATAAGGCATACAATAATCCCATCTCCAGAGCAAATCCTCATTACCCTACAGTGAGCTTGTATTGTGGAAACTGCCATGTTTCAGATGATGCTCTAATAAAAGAGCAGGGTGTCAAATTTATAATGCAAGCTGATATGTAACTGTAACCAGGTGAACAGGTCTTTAGTGAAATTTTGTTAATTTTACAAAATACACTTTAATCCTCACACTTCAGTGATTATTAAGCCTTACGTCGCATCAGTTTTTTCCAGCTTTAAAAATGTAAAAAGATAAATCTACCACTTTCTTGTCTTCTAAAACACATTCTTCCACATTCCCATTTAATTTCAGTGCCATGTTGACAGTCTTACATTATCATAACTAGTTTTCCTGGATTCAACGTAATATTTTCAAGGAGCATTATTGAAGACAGATTATTTTATTGTCCTAGCTTTCCTCCAATCTCCAGCATTATTTTTAGAATAATGGACCTGACAAGATAGCAAACCTAACATGGGATTTCGAGGGGGAGGAATAGGGTGTTGGGGTTTCTTTTCCCACATCTCTTGAAAGGTGGTAGTTGTCCGAATCAAGTTATTTTTAGCTTCTCAGCAAGAGATAGTCAAATTCCTGTTTCTGTCAGTGCTTTAAATGCTTTTGGTTTCTTACTGCAAAGTAATTCCCACATCTTTACTGCCCAGCCACCTTATGCCCTTTGTGTGAGGATGCTTTCACTCATCTGCAGCACTTACATGCAGTGCAGTTCAAAAGCAGCCTGTCCCAATCTGTCAGTGCTCGAGTTTGTGTTCAAGGACTTAAAAGATCCCCAAGAAAATCTACACCACCAGCTGAAAGAGTAGAGGGCCAAAGAAAACTCTCAACTTCCAATTCATACAAGACTGATAATTCTAGAATGTTTTCACATGAAAATTAAAATTGCAATGTTTCATTCCAAGGCATGAGATTCTAAAATGGAAGCACACTATTATTTTAAGAATAAATGATTTATACTCCTAAGACACAGTATTGTTGAAAGCCCACCCTTCTGGTAACTCTAATTGTTCCAGAAATTGTTACATTTGATATGATTATAGAAATAGATTGTTAAATTCACCACAGAGTAGAATAAATTTTCTATCTTGTGATAGATTTTGGATTGAATCAGCAGCCGCTCTTACAGTGACTTTCAATTTGGGACACATCTTTATTTCCAAACCAGATGAAAAAAACACTTTTTCAGAAATAAAGCAAGTCAGAAGATACAGCAATTACTTTTCAAATATTAAGGAACACACTTTTCCACACAATATACATGGTACAGTTTCATTTTGCTACTTTCAATATTCACAGTAAAACACTTTTTCAAATAATCTAAGTGCACCTTAGAGCCATCAAGTGTTCAGACTTGCCCAAGCACTTCTGTACTGCATCAATGCTGAAAGAGGTTTCTTGGAAAGCTTAAAGCTTCAGCTTTGATCAGTTCCAACTAAGCTCTATATTAAAGAACAAACACAAAACTCCTGGGCTCTATAGCTGCAGGATAAGACACTGATCACCAGGATAGCTTGTGAAGATGCCATAATGCCCTTTAGGTTCAGGATATCTGTACTGCATGTAGGACTTTCCTCTTGAGACAGATTGTCCTGAATGTTTACAGTCACTTAGATTTGTGGAGAAGGAACAGTGAGGAGACCAGTCGGCTTGATCTTGTTGATTCCTCCATCAAGGATGCAGACCCTTGGGTACTTGTTTTTCACTAGATGAGCTGCAAACTGAAACAGATATATCATTAGCCCACTGCATATCATAGTCCTTAAGTGACAGTAACTTTCTGTTACTTTGCCTTAATTTGCCTGTTAATTTGCCTTACTTTCTGTAAAGCAAATTAAACAAAAAATATCAGACCCTAGGAAGTTATTTTTTTGCACCAACAAGTCCAACACAGGAGCTCAGGCCAGTGTGTTAAAAGAGCTGTAAGCTAAAACCTGAAAGTGTCACACTATTAACAATGAACTTTATTTATCTCTGCTTAGGCAGGTTTTTACCTCATTCTAAAATGACTGTTTAATCTCAAGGCAATCACTGGAGCCTCTTGCAAAGCATGAACTAACAAATATTCCTCTGTACATTAATCTAACTCCCAGCTCTTTTCTGTAGGTTCCCAAGTGTACAAGTTTGAGAGTAAACTCATTTGCTTACCTGTCGAACTTGTCTAAAGTGACTTGATGTCGCAGATGTCAGATATGAATTTGGGGTCTACCATCTCTAATCTTCCCTGCTCCCACCAGTCTGCCCACAGGCAGGTTCAACAGCATGAGCAGATATCCCCCCACCATGGAAAGCCTCTCTCCTCAAGCAGTTCATGCCATAAACCAAACAGCAATTGCCACTTTCCACTTAGGAACTCTGTGAAACACTATTGCACTGACCAAGGTATTTAGTATGTCAAAATAATTATGAGTAAAAAAATCAAAATTATATTTCAGAATATCAAAATCCAAACAATACTTTGTGCATTACATGTTGAACTTGCCTTCTATATAAGACTACAACACATCAAAAAGCAAGCACCAAAATGGACTAATCAGTGAGAAACTAATAGTTTTACTTAATTTCCAATAGCTGTGAGAGATTGCTCTGCCATCCGATCTTTGAGACTGTTTCTTCAAAACTGGTTGCCAAATCAGTACCAGTTGTAAAATCCTTGAGTGCTTCCAATGGGCTATGTAAAACATTTACAATTCCCTTTTTGACTCTCTAAAATAATTAGTGATGCTATTTGAGAACAAGTGTGATGTCCAGGTTGCTGCCTTTGCACAAACAACTGAATTACCAACTCAGGAACAGCTGTGGGCACCCCAATCAAACTCAATACGTGGAATTTCTTTTTTCATTTGCTTTCCTCCTAATTACCTATTACAGCATAACATTGCTGAGGCAGAACTAGATATACTACACAATTACTTGTCAACATTTTGGCTGTTAAATTTATTTCAGGTGGTTGCCTAGAGAAGCCTCAAAGTTCAATCATCCCTTCCTCCATCATTTTGGGTTATTCAGTACAGGAGTCAAAGAATCAAATAAAAAAATTCCCACAATCAAGCAATCAAAGGAGCTGACAGTAAACTTCCACCATATGTGGATGTCAGCTTTCATGAGCAAAGTAAATGCTATGCTTTTGGAAAGGTTCTTGGCTGCACAGGTGGTGTAATATGCACAGAGACATCGCTAGGAGAGCCCAAATACCTCTTGTTATAATCACAGTCCATAAAGATGCAGTGCGCAGTAGAGACAGAGATAGCACTCAGCTGTGCACACCATGAATTGCAAAAACAGTTCATATCCCCAGTGAAATACTCCTACCAGATATCTCTACTTCACATGGACAGATCTGTCACCTCACAGTGCTCTCCACCTGTGACTAATGGACAGTGCTGTGTCTTAGACACCAATGCTG